>NC_060197.1:15890073-16002172 GCF_021184085.1 Oncorhynchus gorbuscha
GCACATCTAAGAACGACGAACATGCGATGAGGCCCGGACTCCCTGCATAATTCAGATGAACCTCACTCTTTCTCTCTCTTTTTTCCCTCTCTCTCTCTCTATATATATTCTAGTTATTTCTCTCCTTCTCCTTCTTTATCTTTCACTCTCTATCTCTGTTTCTCCCCATTTCCCTCTCCTTCCCTCTCTCTCTCTGTCCCTTTCTCCCCCTCTCCCTCTCTCCTCCCCTCTCTCTCTGTCCTCAGTCTCCTTCACCCCTTTCTCCCTCCCACTCTCCCCTTACTTCTCTCGCACTCTCTTTATGTGGGAGTTCATTCATTGAGTGCTGTCACCTACAGGGAGTAATGAAAACATCGGCACCATTCATGAGCTCTGATTGGGTTTCGGAAAATAAGTAGTCACGGGGTGAGCTAGTCTTCTCTGCCTTGTGGAAACAGCACACCAGGGAACTGTTGCTGTGTTGGGCCAGGTGCTGCTGAGCTGCTTTTCTGTGCTGCTTACCAAGAATAGTCTTACGTTCCAACCAAATATTCAATTAAGGATGAAGCAACTCTGCACTCATTTACAAAATGGTCACTTGAATTCTGTTGTAACAGTTATCGTGGTCTTGTATGAAATATGTGGCCTATTTAATACACGACGACCTCGATATTTCATTGAGGAAAAAAGAGCAAGGTTGAAGTGGACTAATTGGGTGTATTTATAAAAAGTGATGACCTCTTAATACACTCTGAAACACTCACAAGTGTTCTTTCTTCCTATCATCAGTCGATTTCCCCAGAGTGTAAACGGGTGAGACTTCCGTACCCTTCAGGCCCTCCGGTACACCACGCGACACTCTGCCTTACTCTTCGCCAATAAGCTCAGCAGAGAGAAACACACTCACTTTGACATTAACATTTCACTTTTACAGTACCTGGGGTACAGCACACACACAAACACAAACGCACAAACACACATTCACTTATCTCTGCAGAACCTCACTTTGCCCTCCTCCTGATACTTTGAGATACTACCCTATCTGTGCATCAATAAATAGGCTGTTTATAAGCTGTGGATGTTGATTGTCAACCTATTACAAACACACACGTACACACACACGTACACACACACACGTACACACACACGTACACACACACACACACACACACACACACACACACACACACACACACACACACACACACACACACACACACACACACACACACACACACACACACACACACACACACACACACACACACACACACACACACACACACACACACACACACACACACACACACACACAGACAGACAGACAGACACACAGACTTTTTGGATGCTTTATAGCCTCAGGATAGTGAATTAGCCTTCTCCTTGATGTTCATCCCATCCTTACGTTTATCATGTTGTATCAGCAGAAAATCCTAAGTAAACCTTTTAAAAGGCTTCTCCTCTGTAATGCTGTAAATGATCCAAAAGGCCAATGGGTTTATCTTGGTCTTAAAAGCCCAAAGTTGAGATTTTCGGTGCAAAAAAGAAGAGGATAGTCACATTAAACCTGCAGTTGGGCTTGGCGTTTACAGATATGTGAACCATAGAATTTGAATTTATGTTATTGACATTGCAATCCTCATGTCCAAATGTATCATTCACCTTGACCAAATGTATTTAATGTAAACCATACAGAACATTTATGTGGTCCTGATACACACGTGTTACGTGTTGTGTCTCCAGTCTCTAGCTCAGACGTTTCTTGGCTCTGTGGGCTTCACAGTGATGTGTGGGAGGAAGGACTGCCACTGTATCTGTATGTGCATTATTATACCTAGTCAGTCAGAACATTTTATTTGTCACATGCTTTGTAAACAACAGTGAAATGCTTACTTATGGGCCCTTCCCAACAATGCAGAGAGAAAAATACTAAATGAATAGGCCCCTGCCTCCACAGTGCCCTTGCTGAGACAAAGCCACACTACTCCACAAAATAATTTTCCAAAAAGTATCATAATTAACCAGTGTAATCTCTCTTGGATTATTCCCACATAGTGTAGTATTTGACCAGAGCTACTGTATGTAGAAAAGTAATTACTTGAGTAGGGTGTCATTTGAGATGTGCCCCTTGGCACCACTATGCCACCTTCACATGATGTGTTCACAGACCATAGAGGCACACAATGGATGTGGATGCGATAAATATATGCTCGAGGTGGTTGTCTTTTCTGATCAATTAATATTAAAATGACATATTTGTTCAATTATCTTGATTTATTTTTTTACATTTTACATCAGTACTGTTAACAGTGGCGGATTCAGGTATAGGCGACATGGGCGGCATCTTGCCGGGGGACGGTAAGGGGCGCCCGGACAACAAAAACTTGTTATGGGTCACCCAGACATTATTTTTTTATTACTCATATGCACATTATGTCAATGATATCATTTCACCCTGTGGGACTGTGGGTCAATTAAACTTGTTGGAGTGGGCGCCCTGATTCTAGTTTGTGAGCTAGGCAGGCTACAGTCTGGGAAGCTCTCCCACTCAGAAGTACGAGATGGGGAGGGGGGCGGTGGTAGTTTGACCTCAGGTCTCCCCACTGAAAACCTGAGGTAGGGGGAGCGGGGGAATCTATCAAATAGCGCACCTCTAACTTTGTACAGTACTAATGCAATTAGTAAAATCAGTTGCACTACGAAAGGCTACCAAATAAACCACAATTCATTCATAATACTGTGAATATATAGTTTCACAGACATATTGTTGCATTTTTTTCTGGTTTGTGTGAAATTGTTAAGAATAATATAAAACCAATCGAAATTTATGCTATTAGAATTTGTCTTATTCTTCCAGTGATCGTAGCTGAAGCAGAGAGGAGCTTTTCAAAGCTGAAGCTCATCAAATCCTACCTGAGGTCCACCTTGTCACAGGAAAGCCTTAGTGGCCTTGCTGTCATCCGTATTAACCATGCAATTGCTGGGAAAATTATTATGATGATGTAATTGATGACTTTCCATTAAGGAAGGCAAGAAAGGTCAGGGTTTAGATGGCAGTTGTACAATTTAGTTTCTGCGATTCTTGTTTGAAGTGCAATAGTGTAATAATCTTCTTTATAAGTGTGTTATTCTATTTGTGTGTTATAGGATTCGTGCATTTTAGTTTTTTTTGTGTTTTTTGTTAGCAATGGTGTAATAGTGTAATAATTAGATTCTATTTTTATTTGTATTTATATACTACAATTTGTTTCTATTTGTCTTTGTTACTTATTTTTGAATATATTTTTGTATTTATATAGTTTTAAATGTTACGATTATTTATTGTTGTTCCAAATGTCTGAACAAAAATGACAGTTGGTGCAGAATGGTGCTTCTTTTGGGGGGGGGGCTGAAGCGGGGGTTCGCCCAGGGAGCTGTACAAGCTAGAACCGCCACTGACTGTTAATTTAAATAGTTATCTTTCATTGATGTCACCTCTAAGGGAATAATAATTTATTTAGAGGGAAAACCTGACGTCAAACGACATTCGTTTTCTCAGCAAACGCAAAATCCCAGGTATGTTTGACTCATCAGCCTTGCCGTAGTTTGGAGTCCGGAAACATCACGAACTGGAAACGCAAAAAGTTTTTCAACAAACAAGAGTAAGCAACTCAATATTAATCTTTCGTTTTATCATCGCTAGTTATTTGTGAATATCTTTAATGATTTGAAGTAGTTTTACTGTGATGTCTCTGGAATTGTGGGAGATGTCATCACTTATTCAACCTTACGCCGCGTAACTAGGTAGCCATTGTTGTGCTATGTGGCATTCTTGTGCTATTGACAGCAGCACCTAGCAAGCTAGCTAACTGTCTCTAATCTTCTGTCAATAGCAACAGTGTCCGTGTTTGTTTACTTGCTGGTCATCCAGCCAACATATGACAGCTAAATTAGGAGGATTATTGTGTTTATGATAATTCATGTACACATTTTTTACATTCCCAAAATATGTTCTCCTTTCACAGTGGCTGAATAGCCTATTTCATCTGGATCTCATCCATAATGTTGCCTAAATTCAAGTGTCCCAGTCCACTACAAAACCTACACAAGCTTGCTACTGTCAGTGTTATATCTGATCATTGAATCATGAGTCCCCCAGTTGACTGTTCAGGAGGATCTGTTACTGCCTCAGCCACTGTCTCTACACAGCCATGTCACGCCTGGAGCCGGAGGAGGAGAGTGGGCCTGGGCACGAGCCCAGCAGGGAGGTGGACATGTGGTCGTCAGTGCGTTGCCTTGGTTACCTGTCCAGTTTCAACCTGATGGTGGCGGTATGCCTGGGCCTGTATGTGCGCTGGGAGCAGACAGACGAGCCCATGATCCTTGTCATCTTCATCCTGGGTCTCTTCGTCCTGGGCATCGCCAGCATCCTTTACTACTACTTCTCCATGGAGTCAGCCAGTCTCAGCCTCTTCCACCTGTGGTTTGGCTTCCTTCTGGGCCTCCTGTGCTTCCTCAATAGTCCCTCGCTGGAGGAGAATGTGAAGGAGCAGGCTACTAACTACCTGCTGCTGGCTAGTGTGGCTTTGAGGACGGTGTGGGCCTTAACTGATAGGATAATGGGCTGCGTTCACTATAAACCCACCTTGCTCTTGTCCGAGGAGCTCCTAGAACTCCTGGGCTTTGGAATTGCCAGCACCACCATGCTGATGCACAAATCTATTGCCCTCATTGCCCTAGTGGTGGCGCTGGGGGCTCTGATCGTGAGCCTACGTGTTAAATCCCTCCTAGCCCTGCCCAACTTGGCCTGCTTTGCCCTGGTCACCTCTCTGCTGTTCTTCAAGGCCGTGGGGATAACCACCAATCCCTTCGCCCTGGGCTGCTACCTGGGCCGTCTGATATGTGACCCCCTCTTGGACGTCTACTTCAGCAGCCTGGGGGCCACCGAGCGCTGGCTGCCCCTGCTTTCCTGGGGACGTGTCTGGCGTCGACTCTCCCTGCTCCCTCTAGGCCTTGTGGAGATAGCCTTCTTCATCCTAGCCGCTCTAAAGATGAGCCATCTAGAACTGTGGTACCTGGTGATCCCTGGATTCTGTGTGTTTGGCCTGTTTTGGACAGTCTGCCATGTGGTGCTGGTGATCACACTATGGGGCTTCCACACCAAGCTGAGTGAATGTCAGAAGGCGTGCTCGATCCAGCAGTCAGACACACGCAGCCTGGACCGGGTCATGGCCTCGCGGGGGATGAGACACTTCTGCCTGATCTCTGAACGCCTGGTCTTCTTCAGCCTGGTGTCCACAGCCATACTGGCAGCTGTGTCCTGGCAGGTAAGATGCTACATAGTGGTAAATGGTGAATTGGCAGGGTAATACAGTGCCTTGCAAAAGTATTCATCCCCCTTGGTGTTTTTCATATTTTGTTGCATTACAACCTGACCTGTAATTTAAATGGATTTTTATTTAATGTCATGGAAATACACAAAATAGCCTAAATTGGTGAAGTGAAATGAAAAAAATAACTTGTTTCAAAAAAATTCTTAAAAATAAAAAACAGAAAAGTGATGTTTGCATATGAATTCACTCCCTTTGCTAAGAAAGCCCCTAAATAAGATATGGTGCAACCAATTACCTTCAGAAGTCACATAATTAGTTAAAGTCCACCTGTGTGCAATCTAAGTGCCACATGATCTGTCACATGATCTCAGTATACACAGTGAGGGAAAAAAGTATTTGATCCCCTGCTGATTTTGTACGTTTGGCCACTGACAAAGAAATTATCAGTCTAATTTTAATGGTAGGTTTATTTAAACAGTGAGAGACAGAATAACAACAAAACAATCCAGAAAAACGCATGTCAAAAATGTTATAAATTGATTTGCATTTTAATGAGGGAAATAAGTATTTGACCCCTCTACAAAACATGACTTAGTGGCAAAACCCTTGTTGGCAATCACAGTGGTCAGACGTTTCTTGTAGTTGGCCACCAGGTTTGCACACATCTCAGGAGGGATTTTGTCCCACACCTCTTTGCAGATCTTCTTCAAGTCATTAAGGTTTCTAGGCTGACTTTTGGCAACTCGAACCTTCAGCTCCCTCCACAGTTTTTCTGTGGGATTAAGGTCTGGAGACTGGATAGGCCACTCCAGGACCTTAATGTGCTTCTTCTTGAGCCACTCCTTTGTTCCCTTCGCCGTGTGTTTTGGGTCATTGTCATGCTGGAATACCCATCCACAACCCATTTTCAATTCCCTGGCTGAGGGAAGGAGGTTCTCACCCAAGATTTGATGGTACATGGCCCTGTCCATCGTCCCTTTGATGCGGTGAAGTTGTCCTGTCCCCTTAGCAGAAAAATACCTCCAAAGCATAATGTTTCCACCTCCATGTTTGACGGTGGGGATGGTGTTCTTGGGGTCATAGACAGCATTCCTCCTCCCCCAAACACGGCGAGTTGAGTTGATGCCAAAGAGCTCCATTTTGGTCTCATCTGACCACAACACTTTCACCCAGTTGTCCTCTGAATCATTCAGATGTTCATTGGCAAACTTCAGATGGGCATGTATATGTGTTTTCTTGAGCAGGGGGACCTTGCGGGCGCTGCAGGATGTTTTCTTGATGACTATGATCCCAGCTGCCTTGAGATCATTGACAAGATGATCCCGTGTAGTTATGAGCTGATTCCTCACCGTTCTCATGATCATTGCAACTCCACGAGGTGAGGTCTTGCATGTAGCCCCAGGCTGAGGGAGATTGACAGTTATTTTGTGTTTCTTCCATTTGCAAATAATCTCACCAACTGTTGTCACATTCTCACCAAGCCATTTGGCGATGGTCTTGTAGCCCATTCCAGCCTTGTGTAGGTCTACAATCTTGTCCCTGACATCCTTGGAGAGCTCCTTGATCTTGGCCATGGTGGAGAGTTTGGAATCTGATTGATTGCTTCTGAGGACAGGTGTCTTTTTTATACAGGTAACAAGCAGAGATTAGGAGCATTCCCTTTAAGGGGGGTGAATACTTTCGCATATTACCTGTTTAAAAGACACCTGGGAGCCAGAAATCTTTCTGATTGAGAGGGGGTCAAATACTTATTTCCCTCATTGAAATGCAAATCTATTTTGACATGCGTTTTTTTGTTTTGTTATTCTGTCTCTCACTGTTCAAATAAACCTACCATTAAAATTATAGACAGATTATTTCTTTGTCAGTGGGCAAACGTACAAAATCAGCAGGGGATCAAATACTTTTTTCCTTCACTGTATACACCTTTTCTGAAAGGCCTCAGAGTCTGCAACACCACTAAGCAAGGGGCACCACCAAGCAAGCGGCACCATGAAGGCCAAGGAGCTTTCCAAACAGGTCAGGGACAGAGTTGTGGAGAAGTACATATCAGGGTTTGGTTATAAACATCCCACAGAGCACCATTAAATCCATTATTTAATGATTGCTGTACACCAGCGGACCCCATCCATCTTGAAGGAGCTGGAGCAGTTTTGCCTTGAAGAATGGTCAAAAATCCCAGTGGCTAGATGTGCCAAGCTTATAGAGACATACCCAAACTTATAGAGACATACCCCAATAGACTTGCAGCTGTAATTTGCTGCAAAAGGTGGCCCTACAAAGTATTGGCTTTGGGGGTAGAATAGTTATGCACCCTCAAGTTTTCTGTTTTTCTGTCTTATTTCTTGTTTGTTTCACAATAAAAAATATTTTGCAACTTCAAAGTGGTCGGAATGTTGTTTAAATCAAATGACACAAACTATCTATTTTAATTCCAGATTGTTAGGCAACAAAATATGAAAAATGTGAAGGGTGTGAACACTTTCGCAAGCCACTGTATATGTTAAACTAATATGTTAAACTAATGAATGAAAAGATGGATTGATAAATCAGTTGGTTTATTGATCAGCTGATTGATCGATTGAGTGATTGATCTGAGCTTTTCATTTATTTGGGTTTTTCCTCATTGAGAGGATTTTAATTATCTTATTAGAGACAGACCTGACCATGATAGCTGCATAGCCTAGTAACAAAGCAAGACGAGTGGCATCATCAACATTGAAACATCAAGCGTCACGTCATAAGCCCCAGAGACTGACGCTTGCTAGAGGCCTGGCATGCATTCACAAGACAGTCCCAAGCTGGAAAGGAGAGCTGCTTCTGCTCTCAACCATGACCAAGTTAATTAGCACTTTAATATGCCTATCTCCTTACATAAAGAGCCATACATTATTTAGCTTTACTCGGTAATATGCTATTAGCATAACAGGCTACACTGTAGCAACTATTTGTCACATCATATAAGATCTCCAGCCATCTTATACTACTGTACCTGTTAACTTCCAGTTATTGCGATAATGCTAGGCAAGTAGCATCATCATTGGCTTCGCAAAAAAAATAAATCCTTTATACTGCACGCAGAGACATTAACATGCTATCCATGAGTTTGTCTGGGTAGGTAGAAAACAAATTGTCAGAATCTCGCTATATCCCTTTAAGCTATGACCCACCATTTATTTGAATCATGAGCAAAAACTGTTGGTTTTCTACCTAAAGTTGCAATGGGTCCCCCTGTGTTTTATATATTTCCACACTATGAGGTTGGAATAATACTGCGAAATTGTGAAAATGATAATGCCCTTTTTAGTGCCCTCAGACGAACCATCAGAGACAAAGCTTCACTTCAGGATTAAGATTGAATCCTACTACACCGGCTCTGATGCTTGTCGAATGTGGCAGGGCTTGAAAACTATTACAGGCTACAAAGGAAAACCCAGACACAAGCTGCCTAGTGACGCGAGCCGATCGGACGAGCGAAATGCCTTTTATGCTCGCTTCGAGGCAAGCAACACTGAAGCATGCATGAGAGCACCAGCAGTTCCAGATGACTGTGATAATACTCGCCCTAGCCGACGTGAGCAAGACCTATTAAACAGGTCTGTTATGCAGGTGAATGAGGACCCAAAAGCGACTTAACGGAAACAGAGTCTTTATTCCAGTTTTAAACAAAAGCGATAATCCTGGATATTATCTAGGTAAATGCAAAAACAGGAAAACTGAAATCCACTCGTCAGTAGAGAGGAATGACTGGAGACGCGACCACAGACTGCAGGTCGCTTCGGGAAGGCACCGGCCGTAGCTGACATTGACACCTGCTCACACGCAGCATCTGAAGAAGGTAAAACACGACAGGGCGGAACAAGGACACAGAACAGCGAACATCAAACAATGATCCGACAAGGACAGAAGCGGAAAACAGAGGGAGAAATAGGGACTAATCAGAGGGCAAAATAGGGGACAGGTGTGAAAGAGTAAATGAGGTAGTTAGGAGAATGAGGAACAGCTGGGAGCAGGAACGGAACGATGGAGAGAGAGAGGGAGAGAGGGAGGGGGAGAGAGAGGGATAGAAAGAGGGAAAGAACCTAATAAGACCAGCAGGGGGAAACGAACAGAAGGGAAAGCACAAGGACAAGACAATATATGACAAAACATGACAGTACCCCCCCCACTCACCGAGCGCCTCCTGGCGCACTCGAGGAGGAACCCTGGCGGCAACGGAGGAAATCATAGATCAACAAACGGTCCAGCACGTCCCGAGAAAGAACCCAACTCCTCTCCTCAGGACCGTAACGGGAGACGATGAAGAGGGAATCTAGGGCTATTACTCGTATAAAAATGAGACACGGGTAGAGAACTGTAAGCGTGTGAGCAATCAGGACCAAACAGGCCAGGAGAGTAACAACTAGGGACAGACTGAGACACAGCAAGGCTAAGACCAGGAACAGGAGAGAGGCGGTGGCTGTGGACAGACTGAGACACAGCAAGTGCAGGAGCAGAACCAGGAGAGATGCGGTGGCAGGGGACAGACTGAGACACAGCAAGGGCAGGAGAGATGCGGTGGCTGGGGACAGACTGAGACCCAGCAAGACCAGGAGCAGAAGCAGAAAAAAAATTTACCGGACTTATTCTGCGCGCAGTCCGAACAAGCAGCCACGAAACGGCGCGTGTCACGCTCCTGAGTAGGCCACCAAAACCGCTGGCGAATAGAAGCAAGCGTACCCCGAACGCCGGGGTGGCCAGCTAACTTGGCAGAGTGAGCCCACTGAAGAACAGCCAGACGAGTAGAGACAGGAACGAAAAGAAGGTTACTAGGACAAGCGCGCGGCGACGGAGTGTGAGTGAGTGCTTGCTTGACCTGTCTCTCAATTCCCCAGACATTCAACCCGACAACACGCCCCTCAGGGAGAATCCCCTCGGGATCGGTAGACGCTACAGAAGAACTGAAGAGACGGGATAAAGCATGAGGCTTGGTGTTCTTAGTACCCGGGCGATAAGAAATCACGAACTCGAAACGAGCGAGAAACAACGCCCAACGAGCTTGACGCGCATTGAGTCGTTTGGCAGAACGGATGTACTCAAGGTTCTTTTGGTCAGTCCAAACGACAAAAGGAACGGTCGCCCCCTCCAACCACTGTCGCCATTCGCCTAAGGCTAAACGGATGGCGAGCAGTTCGCGGTTAGCCACATCATAGTTACGTTCCGACGGCGACAGGCGATGAGAAAAATACGCGCAAGGGTGGACCCCATCGTCAGTATGGGAGCGCTGGGACAGAATGGCTCCCACGCCCACCCCCGACGCGTCTACCTCGACAATGAACTGTTTAGTGACGTCAGGTGCAACAAGGATAGGAGCGGATGCAAAACGCTTCTTGAGGAGATCAGTACAACAATCATACGACCGGTGAGGAGGGAGGGAGGTGGCTCTAGACCGACTGAAGACCGTGCGCAGATCATGATATTTCTCCGGCCCTCCTGTCAAATCACCAGGTTCCTCCTGTGAAGAGGGAGCAGAAGAAACAGGAGGAATAGCAGACATTAAACATTTCACATGACAAGAAACGTTCCAGGAAAGGATAGAATTACTAGACCAATCAAAAGAAGGATTATGACACACTAGCCAGGGATGACCCAAAACAACAGGTGTAAAAGGTGAACAAAAAATCAAAAAAGAAATGGTCTCACTATGGTTACCAGATACTGTGAGGGTTAAAGGTAGTGTTTCACATAATATACTGGGGAGAGGACTACCATCCAAGGCGAACATGACCGTGGGCTCCCCTAACTGTCTGAGAGGAATGTCATGTTCCCGAGCCCAGGCTTCGTCCATAAAACAGCCCTCCGCCCCAGAGTCTATTAATGCACTGCAGGAAGCTTCCGGTCCAGCGTAGATGGACCGGCAAGGTAGTACAGGTACTTGACGGAGAGGACAGTGTAGTAGCGCTTATCAGTCGCCCTCCGCTTACTGATGAGCTCTGGCCTTTAACTGGACATGAAACGACAAAATGACCAGCGGAACCGCAATAGAGACAGAGGCGGTTGGTGATTCTCCGTTCCCTCTCCTTAGTCGAGATGCGAATACCCCCCAGCTGCATGGGCTCAACACCTGAGTCAGTGGGGAAAGATGGTAGTGTCGGGGAGAGGGGGGACATAGTTAACGCGAGCTCTCTTCTATGAGCTCGGTGACGAAGATCTACCCGTCGTTCAATGCGAATAGCGAGTTCAATCAAGGAATCCACGCTGGATGGAACCTCCCGGGAGAGAATCTCATCCTTAACCTTAGCGTGGAGTCCCTCCAGAAAACGAGCGAGCAACGCCTGCTCGTTCCAGTTACTGGAGGCAGCAAGAGTGCGAAACTCTATAGAGTAATCCGTTATGGATCGATTACCTTGACATAGGGAAGACAGGGACCAGGAAGCCTCTTTCCCAAAAACAGAACGATCAAAAACCCGTATCATCTCCTCTTTAAAGTTCAGATAATCGTTAGTACACTCAGCCCTTGCCTCCCAGATAGCTGTGCCCCACTCCCGAGCCCGACCAGTAAGGAGTGATATGACGAAGGCGATCCGAGCTCTCTCTCTTGAGTATGTGTTGGGCTGGAGAGAGAACACAATATCACACTGGGTGAGAAAGGAGCGGCACTCAGTGGGCTGCCCAGAGTAACATGGTGGGTTATTAATCCTAGGTTCCGGAGACTCGGAAGACCAGGAAGTAGCTGGTGGCACGAGACGAAGACTCTGAAACTGTCCTGAGAGGTCGGAAACCTGAGCGGCCAGGGTCTCAACGGCATGACGAGCAGCAGACAATTCCTGCTCGTGTCTGCCGAGCATTGCTCCCTGGAACTCGACAGTAGAGTAGAGAGAATCCGTAGTCGCTGGGTCCATTCTTGGTCGGATCATTCTGTTATGCAGGTGAATGAGGACCCAAAAGCGACTTAACGGAAACAGTCTTTATTCCAGTTTTAAACAAAAGCGATAATCCTGGATATTATCTAGGTAAATGCAAAAACAGGAAAACTGAAATCCACTCGTCAGTAGAGAGGAATGACTGGAGACGCGACCACAGACTGCAGGTCGCTTCGGGAAGGCACCGGCCGTAGCTGACATTGACACCTGCTCACACGCAGCATCTGAAGAAGGTAAAACACGACAGGGCGGAACAAGGACACAGAACAGCGAACATCAAACAATGATCCGACAAGGACAGAAGCGGAAAACAGAGGGAGAAATAGGGACTCTAATCAGAGGGCAAAATAGGGGACAGGTGTGAAAGAGTAAATGAGGTAGTTAGGAGAATGAGGAACAGCTGGGAGCAGGAACGGAACGATAGAGAGAGAGAGAGAGGGAGAGAGGGAGGGGGAGAGAGAGGGATAGAAAGAGGGAAAGAACCTAATAAGACCAGCAGGGGGAAACGAACAGAAGGGAAAGCACAAGGACAAGACAATATATGACAAAACATGACAAGGTCAACATTCACAAAGCCGCTGGCCCAGAAGAATGTATTCAAAGCATGCCTTTTCAACCTCTCCCAGACCGAGTCTGTAACCTACATGTTGAAAGCAGACCACCATAGTCCCCATGCCCAAGAAAGCAAAGGTAACCTGCCTAAGTGATTACCGCACCATAGCACTCATGTCGGTAGCCATGAAGTGCTTTGAAAGGTCGGTCATGGCTCACATCAACATCATCATCCCGGATACCCTAACCCACTCCAATTTGCATACCGCCCCAACAGTTCCAAAGATGACGCAATCTCTATCGCACTCCACACTGCCCTTTCCCATTTGGACAAAAGGAACGCCTATATGGGAATGCTGGTCATTGACTACAGCTCAGTGTTCAACACCATAGTGCCCACAAAGCTCATCAGTAAGCTAAGGACCCTGGGACTAAACACCTCCCTCTGCAACTGGATCCTGGACTTCGTGACGTACCACCCCCAGGTGGTAAGGGTAGGCAACAACAGGTCTGCCACGCTGATCCTCAACACTGGGGTCCCTCAGGGGTGTGTGCTTAGTCCCCTCCTGTACTCCCTGTTCACCCACGACTGCGTGGCCAAACACGACTCCAACACCATCATTAAGTTTGCTGATGACACAACAGTGGTAGGTAGGCCTGATCACCGACAACGATGAGACCTGGCAGTGTGGTGTCAGGACAACAATCTCTCCCTCAATGTGATCAAGACAAAGGAGCTGATCGTGGACTATAGGAAATGGCGGGCTGAACAGGCCCCCTTTAACATCGAGGGGGCTGTAGTGGAGCGGGTCGAGAGTTTCAAGTTCCATGGTGTTCACATCACCAACGAATTGTCGTGGTCCAAACACACCAAGGCAGTCGTGAAGAGGGCACGACAACACCGTTCCCCCCTCTAGAAGACTGAAAGGATTTTACATGGGTCCCCAGATCCTCAAAAAGTTATACAGCCGCACTATCAAGAGCATCCTTACCAGTTGCGTCACCGCCTGGCATGGCAGCTGCTCGGCATCTGACCATAAGGCGCTACAGAGGGTAGTGCGTGAGGGTAGTGCGTACGGCCCAGTACACCACTGGGGCCAAGCTTCCTGCCCTCCAGGACCTATATACTAGGCGGTGTCAGAGGAAAGCCCCAAAAATTGTCTTAGACTGTTTTCTCTGCTACCGCACGGCAAGCTGCTACTCGCTGTTTATTATCTATGCATAGTCATTCCCACCCTACCAACATGTACATATTACCTCAACTAACCTGTACCCCTGCACATTGACTCGGTACTGGTACCCCCCTTTTATACAGCCTCGTTATTGTTACTTTTTAATAATTTTTTACTTTAGTTTATTTGGTAAATATTTTCTTAACTCTTTCTTGAACTGCACTGTTGGTTAAGGACTTGAAAGTAAGTATTTCACAGTAAGGACTACACCTGTTGTATTTGGCACATGTGACAAATAAAGTTTGACTTGAAAAGGCCACCTGAAATTTCTGCCTGTTTTGGTGGGATGGAGATTTGGCCTGACTGTTGACATCAGACGGTAAATTAGTAAATAGACTAATAAGAAACCGTTCCAAATCTCTCAGCTAGTTTCAATTTTCCCCTCCCTACTCAGCCCACTCCCAGACAATCCGAGCAAAATTCTTGCTTGAGAAATTGCTGTTTGCGAAGAAGCTTTTTTGTCGTTGTTATTTTTGACCATTTTAATTTAAATCAATCAAGGTACTTAATTTTTACTCAAATTATTTGATATTGGGATAGAAACTACCTTTAATAAGTACACGCGACCTGTAAAATGTATAAAAGGCAATGGCAATATGAGCAGGAACAGCAGCATCTTGTGGACAAAACCTGGTACTCTCACACTAATTTATGGGGAGAAAAAGCTTCATAATAATTGTCAAACATAGAGAACTGATACTGTATACTGGCGGTTGGAGTGAGCTTGGTTTGGGTGGGGTACATTTATATTTCTTAGTCACCAAAGTACTGTAGCATTTCTTTAAGCAATAATACTTACCCACCCACACACTCAACATAGTAAAATATACAATTCGGTGTCCGTGTTACCAAACATGTAGGCCTAGCTATAGCCTTTTATTTTTATAATAAAAGGGCTTGAAGGCTGGGATGGCATAAGAGCTTCCGTGTTGCTATGTCAAATCAGGACTGAGGAGATGATGATGGACCAGCTGTGAGGCCTTGGGCAGTCGGAGCTGAATTTAACAAGAGGTCTGCCTCCATCCAAAACTGACGAGCTAATAATGAAGCAGGGAGCTCTGAAGTGATGTGGTAACCTTGCTGGTGTCTCGCTAATTGGACAAGTCAGATTGAGGAAAGAGTTAATAAGGATTTTAATTGCAAAGGTGAATGTAACACAAGTGTAATTGAGGAAACCCAAGGCTACATGGAAATCGTCATGGCAACATCATAAAATAATTTAGATGCCTATTGTTTCTGTGTAATTTGTTTATTTACTGAATTTTAACAGCTTGGTGAATTTGTATAACAGAGTCCATTGGGTAGGCCTATAAATGTAGCCTTGGAATTCACTTGGACTATCTTTGAAAAAGCTTCATTCTCACTCATTCCCACAGCTTCACTTGAGTGTCTTTGAAGGGTGTTTTGAGCTGAAGCCTTGTGATGGAATTGTTTTATGTCTGTATCTAAATAGCTCAATTCTCTTGTTTCAAAACATTTGTAAAAATCTGGGGGAGAAAAAATGAAATGCTCTCTTGTGTTGCAGCCCTCAAATGGTGTGTTCATGAGTGTGTTCCTGGTGGTTCTCCCTCTGGAGTCTCTGGCCCACGGGCTCTTCCATGAGCTGGGCAGCTGCCTGGGGGGCACATGTGTGGGCTACGCTCTCGTCGTCCCTACCAGCTACAGCAGGTATTTAACTGTACACACGCACATATAAAGTCTACGTAGACACATGTACACTGAACTCACACACACACACACACCAGGGTCTCCGTTAGCCGGTAATAGCCAGCTTTTGGCAAAAACAAATACATTTGCAAATACATGCTTATCGGTCTATAAGTTAATGTGCAAAATGTTGTGGAATTAAATTGTTGCGTATGTATCTTCGTTAGTCGTTATGTTTATCACACGCTCACAGCATACAGATACAGAGCATATGAGCGGAAAATTTGTCACACAGCTAGAGGTCGACTTCAAGTTTTTATAACAATTGGTAATCTGTATTTTTGGACGCTGATTATGGCCGATTACATTGCATTCCACGAGGAAACTGCGTGGCAGGCTGACCACCTGTTACGCGAGTGCAGCAATGAGCCAAGGTAAGTTGCTAGCTAGCATTAAACTTAATCTTATAAAAAGCAATCAATCTTCACATAATCACTAGTTAACTACACATGGTTGATGATATCACTAGGTTAACTAGCTTGTCCTGCTTTGCATGTAATCAATGCGGTGCCTGTTAATTTTGTCATCGAATCAGCCTACTTCACCAAACGAGGGATGATTTAACAAAAGCGCATTCGCGAAAAAAACACAATCGTTGTACGAATGTACCTAACCATGAACATCAATGCCTTTCTTAAAATCATTACACAGAAGTATATTTTTTTGAACCTGCATATTTAGTTAAAATAAATTCATGTTAGCAGGCAATATTAACTAGGGAAATTGTGTCACTTCTCTTGCATTCATTGCACACAGAGTCAGGGTATATGCAACAGTTTGGGCCGCCTGGCTCGTTGCAAACTAATTTGCCAGAATTTTACGTAATTATGACATGACATTACGTAAAATTCTGATTAGGCTGGCAATACTAAAGTGCCTATTTGAACATCCAATAGTCAAAGGTATATGAAATACAAATGGTACAGAGAGAAATAGTCGACGCGTCATAATTCCTATAATAACTACAACCTAAAACTTCTTAACTGGGAATATTGAAGAATTGGGAGTATTGAACCACCAGCTTTCATGTGTTCTCATGTTCTGAGTGTAAAAGTATAGCTTCCGTCCCTCTCCTGGCTCCAACCTGGGCTCCTCTGCACACATCAACCACAGTCACTCACGAAGCATCGTTACCCATCGCGCCACAAAAGCCGCGGCCCTTGCAGAGCAAGGGGAACCACTACTTCAAGGTCTCAGAGCGAATGACGTCACCGATCGAAACACTATTAGCGCGCACCACCGCTAACTAGCTAGCCATTTCACATCGGTCACATGAGCAAGGAACTTAAACGTTAGCTTTTTTTGCACTTTTACACTTTTACTTTGCACTTTTACTTTCTTTGTGTTTTTGCATTATTTATACCAAATTGAGCATGTTTCATTATTTATTTGAGACTAAGTAGATGTTATTTATGTATTATATTAAGTTACAAATTAAAGTGTTCATTCAGTATTGCTGAAATTGTCATTATTACAAATATACAAAAATGGTCAGATTAATCGGTATCGGCTTGTTTTGGTCCTCCAATAATCGGTATTGTTGAAAAATCATGGTCAACCTCTACACACAGCGCGAGAACCGCTGTTACAGCTTCTCAAACAGCTCATTTGTTGCTGCTGGAGTGAAACTTGCTTTTATAAGCCCAATCATTGCGTACCAATTCTAAATGCAATTGCGTATTAAACTGTTTTGATGGCCATGATTAAAATTTACATTTACATTTACATTTAAGTCATTTAGCAGACGCTCTTATCCAGAGCGACTTACAAATTGGTGCATTCACCTTATGACATCCAGTGGAACAGTCACTTTACAATAGTGCATCTAAAACTTAAGGGGGGGGGTGAGAGGGATTACTTATCCTATCCTAGGTATTCCTTAAAGAGGTGGGGTTTCAGGTGTCTCCGGAAGGTGGTGATTGACTCCGCTGTCCTGGCGTCGTGAGGGAATTTTGAGTTTGTTCCACCATTGGGGAGCCAGAGCAGCCAGAACAGTTTTGACTGAGCTGAGCGGGAACTGTACTTCCTCAGTGGTAGGGAGGCGAGCAGGCCAGAGGTGGATGAACGCAGTGCCCCCTCCCCCCCTTAAAATATTTAGATGCTCTATTGTAAAGTGGTTGTTCCACTGGATGTCATAAGGTGAATGCACCAATTTGTAAGTCGCTCTGGATAAGAGCGTCTGCTAAATGACTTAAATGTAATGTAAATGTAAATCTATCATCCCATAACTGTCCCAGGGTCTGTTTGGAATAGGCTATTTCTTTTTTGAACGACAAACTTGGCCATAAGAATAGGTCAACTTTTCGACTATGGGGGATATTGCATTGATGTAGGCTAGTGATTTTGCTGTTCGTTACTCGTCTTGTTGGCTGATGAAAAGTGAATGTGGCAGTTATTCTTGTCTTAAAAGTGCGCATTGGAATTCGGTAAGAAGGATGCTGTTGTGTCCTCGAGTTGCATGTTCTGTGACGACAAATAATCTAAAGGTGATTTTTGTCAGTGGGTGGACGCCCTAATCAGGTTATGCGCCCAATGCATATATGGGTCCGGTAAATTTCTCAAATGTCTGTTAAATTAAAGTACTGCCGATCAAAAGTCAAGACGCCATATTTTCCTAATGGAAACTCTGACACTCGTACAAAGACCTCACACGCACAGACACACATTCACTTTATTGTTCTCCACAATCATTACTTCCCTGCACCCAAGTAAAAAAAATAATAATTTAATCTTATCTTTACAGCATCCAGAGGGACAGACCATAATTTCAATTCCCTCACTGGACAAACCAAGTGGAAAAATATCCCAATAAACATGGCCCTAATGTTTCCCCCCTTAGGCTGCTCTCTCCCTGGCATACTAAGTGGCTGTGGATGGAAAATGTGTTTATGACCAGGCAGGGCCACTCTCTGTCCAAAATGGCACCCTATCCCTTTGACTAGGACCCATAGTGCACTACTTTTGACTAAAACCCTATGTAGGGAATAGGGTGCCATTTCAGACTCTGCCTCTATGATGTAAAAAGGGCTTTATAAATAAATGCGATTGATTTGATTGATCTCTGTGCTAAGGCAGCTAGCACTTAGCAGTAGCTAGCTCTGTGGTGATTCGGATGCAGGCCCATACATCTGCTCTGTATGCCAGGGCTGTGGATGTAGGCCCATACATCTGCTCTGTATGCCAGGGCTGTGGATGTAGGCCCCAGCGGGAGACCAGAGAGAATGTTGAGAATATAGCAGTGTATTATGTACTGTTTGATGGGTTCAGATCATGTTTTTACAATGGTGAGTGGCCCCTTGGGAAGATGAGGAGGAGAAGAAGGGAACGGCGAGGGACAGAGAACAAAGGAGAGAAAGTCAGACAGGGACAAAGTGAGAGAGGGTGCAGGGGAGAGAGAGCGAGAGACAGGCTTTTAGAGAGGGAGGACAGAGGGAAGGAGATAGCAGGAGACTAATATGTTCCCATCTTTGTATAGATAAGGCCAGGTAAGTGAAACAAATCTGTCACGTCAGCCTCAAACAGCCACGTTATCCACTGTCCCCAGTCATCTCAATACAACTACTCAGTCAAAATCTACTCATTATTTAAACAGAACTCTCTCCAATCTATCCAGCCCAAAGTCTCTCTCATGATCATAATAACTCTGCTTTAAGATGAGATGCTTGGAGTTATGTAGATGTCTCTATGATTGAGTGGAGAAAGTCGTGAGTAATGCCAGGCACAGGGACAGAGATAAAGAGTGAGTGGGGCTATGTTGAGTGACGGAGACTGGGGCAGCCTTGACTCCTGCCCTCGTGCCTGGTGCTGTGGGATGGAGAGAAAGAGGTGTGCCGGATCAAACAGGCGGCTCTGTCTTAACCTCCGAATCTTGTTGTTGGGTCAGGACTCATCTCCATCGTTATTCTCGCTCATCTTAGCCTCACTCACACACACACACATATTCATATTATCTCATATTACATCTCTACTGTACTGCCAGTGCCTTCACCTCTCTTTCACCTCTATTCCTTTTCATTCTCTACATTCTCCTCGTCTTCCTCTTCAATTCCGCTCTCAGTCTCCACTTGCCATTCTCTCCTCATATTCATTCTCGTTCTCTCCTTTCCTCCACCCACCCACCCTCTCCTTTCCCTCCACAGCCCAGACGGCCAGCCCACCCTCCTACCTCCGGACCAGGTGCAGGAGCTGAACGTGCGCTCCACGGGCATGTTGAACAGCGTGCAGCACCTCTTCTCCCACCACATGATCAAAACGTTTGGCTGTGACTACTCCACCAGCGGGGTGACTTTGGAGGCCCTGCAGGCTAAACTCAAGGCCTTCCTGGAGCTTCGCACGGCCGACGGGCCCCGCCATGATACATACGTGGTGTTCTACAGCGGGCATACGCAGCGCTCCGGGGCCTGGGCACTGGCAGGTGAGGGTCACCATAGTTTACAGAGGCTGGCTGGCTGGCTGGCTGGCTGGCTGGCTGGCTGGCTGGCTGGCTGGCTGGCTGGCTGGCTGGCTGGCTGGAAACCAGCAGACAAGCTTCTTGCCTCTGCCTCTGTCTCTCATCGTCTATCAGTGTTTATTTTACACCTACTTATTTCCAGACTAGATCAAACATGAATAAAAAAACAAATACAGGATCAAATTAAGGTTATAATGTTTGAATAGAACATGATGATGAGTGTAGAATAGTATATTTTTGTTTTTGACAAACATTTAAAAGTTTTTCATTCGTTTTTGAGAAATGTCTAGAACAACAGCAGTAGTTAGAACAAGTACACAATATATAGTAGTCTGCCAGATACAGTGTGTGCCTGTACTTTTCATTCATCCATGGCGACTTAGTAGAAATGAAGAGTCCAACGTTTTCCCGGTGTGATAACTGAAGTTTGTCTTCAGTGGCTGCCGACACACGCCCACGCTTTATCACTGCATGGTGCAAGACAAGCTCAGTGACAATTAAACATGACTAGACCATTAATGTACTCCCACTCGTAACTTTTCCTTTTCAACATGAACCCAGACCACTTTTACCTTTTGTCTTTAATGTCCATTACTTGCTCACCACCTACCTTAACCACCTACCTACCTTAACCACCTACCTTAATCAAATACATGCAGACAGTCGTCGTGGCTCATCGAGCAGGTCTGCTGTAATAAGTGTAGTTAATTAGTATTATTATTAACCCATTAACCAATTATTATTTAATGGACTGAGGAAGGAATATATTTGTATCATACTGTACATTCTAAGCTATGATTACAGTAACCTTTGTTATCAAACTAGCTACTAAACTCCTAACATGCGGGGTCAATAAAAAAAAAAGTTGCATGTATTGTTTTCCTAAAGATACAGATCCGACTACGGACCAACTAAGTCTTCTAGTAATATGTGTCAAAACATCAACGCGGCCACAGTACATCACACCACTGCTCCCCTGAAACCACTGCTCCCAAATTGTACTTTATAAGCATCAGTGTGTCGCGACCACACAGTATCACTCCTCCTAACCAGTCCCTTTCTGAGCACCTCCCAAACTGTAAAGCAATATCTTGGCACCGTCTACGGGCACCTCTTAATCTTCCTGCCATGGAGCCCACTGCCGTATTAATTCTCATGAAGGATACTGCGTGTCATACCCCGTGTCACAGTGTCTGAGCAGTGGAGGCCGAGTGGAAAACAACCCAGGCCCTGTCTGGCGTTGGAGCTTTACAGAACGGATTGGGAAGAGCGGGGGTGGGGGGTTGTCTCTGGCACTCACACTCAATCACACAGGCTACTCACGTGCACATATACACACTCGTACTCCGCTCACGTTTCTGCCACAGAGGAAGGGTGCCCAAACAGAGAGCAGTCCCTATAACTCAAGATGTAGGTGCCTTTGACTAGGGATAGGCCATACAGGTGTGTAGTTGTCGACGGTACACAGAATAACGATAGAGAGGATTGGACCAATAACTTGACTATTCACATGTTCCTTTTGTTTACATTGTGCATGTTCTGATTTAGAACATATCAGCTGTTCGCAAATGGTTGTTCCTTGTTTGTCCCAGCCTAAGACTAGGGTTGTGTTTATAACAATGTTTTATTTCTCTCTCTACCAGGAGGAGACTCTCTGCGTCTGGAGCAGCTGCTGGAGTGGTGGAAGGAGAAGAACAGCGGCTTCACCTCCCGTCTCATCCTGGTCCTGGACACAGAGAACTCCATGCCCTGGGTAAAGGAGGTCCGCAGGACGGAGGGAGTCTACTTGGCCGTGCAAGGGGCTGGGCTCACCCCCGCTGGTGACATCGAAGGCGGGGTCGCCCCCCGCCTTGGGGACTTCACCTCGGAGTGGGTGGAGTTCAACTGCAACCCGGACAGCACCACCCAGTGGTCGGAGAAGGACAGGGCGGTGGCGGCGGCCTACGGCGTGTCGAAACACTGGAGCGACTACACGCTCCATCTTCCCACAGGGAGCGACGTGGCCGAGCACTGGAAGACCCACTTCCCCCAGGCTACCTATCCTCTGGTACACCTATCCAATTGGTGCTGTGGGCTCAACCTCCTCTGGCTGTGTGGAGTGTGTCTGAGGTGCTTCAGGCGACTCAAACTGGGCTGGTTCCCTCCCAATATACTAGACACGGGACAGGGCATCAAACTGGTCCACTCATAGACTGACTGAGCTGCCTGTCTGCCTGGGAGATCACTTGCCTGACCACTCGTCCTGAATTGAATTCCTCTGCTCTATCAATCGCTACCTACTTTAGTCTGAAGCTGTCATCCTAGAAGTT
Source organism: Oncorhynchus gorbuscha (assembly GCF_021184085.1). Taxonomy (NCBI): domain Eukaryota; kingdom Metazoa; phylum Chordata; class Actinopteri; order Salmoniformes; family Salmonidae; genus Oncorhynchus; species Oncorhynchus gorbuscha. The sequence continues at coordinate 15,912,517 of NC_060197.1, forward strand.
GACTTCAAAACAAATTCATCAGTGATTGGGTAGATTTGTTATAGACGATCCAATCAGAGAATCGAAGTTGATAACGTCATCGGGTAGTCCGGCTCTGGCCCAACCCATCTGTTTCTGGGGCCAATCAGATTGGTCAGATTGTGTTCGCGTTCTAGAAATCGTCAGGGGGGGAGGCAAATCCAGACTCATCGTGGAGAACAAACATCAGTTGGACGGAGCAATGTGGATGGGTAGCCAGGCAAGGAGACCACAATGGAGTTTCAGCAGGTAGCCTAGCGGTTAAGAGGGTTGGGCCAGTAACCGGAAGGTCGATTGTTCACCTAGTCGGCTCGGGGATTTGAACTATCTTGTCGATGTGGCCTTGAGCAAGGCACTTAACCCTAATTGCTCATGTAAGTTGGTCTGGATAAGAGCGCCTGCTAAGTGGCTAAAATGTAAATGTGTTGACCTATGGTAAGTTATGTGTAGACAATCACCAATAGAATATGTAGTAAAGTACAGTCACCACAATAGGCCTGCTTTCTATGGTAAAGCTATAGACAATCACCGCAATCAGTCTTATTGCCATAGACTTCAACCATGCTAGTGTGGGCCTTGTATCTAAATGGTACAAGTAGACAATCTCCACAATATTCTGTGTATCTATGGTTTACCGACATCCACCCTATGTGCCTTGTGTTACTTTGTGAATTGAACTTTCTCGGGACATTGTGCTTTATTTTGATAGTGTAATATATAATTATTTCATAAGTGTTATTTTCTGGGACGATTTTTGTAAATTGTTTGTCATGTTTAGTTCCCCTTTTGAAACTGATACTATACAGATTTTACCATTAAAATGTCTAGCCAAAGATTTTGGGACAATTTTCAAGAGTTGTGTCTTGCCTTGCATTTGGTGTTGGTTTCTGTTGACTGACTATTTAAAATGATGAGACGAAAGCCTTATTTTAGCACCCAATTCTGTTCCATTAGATGGATCATCACAAATGTGGTTAATTCATTGATTTGTTTTTTTTAAAACATTCATTTTATAAATGTGCTGCATCAGTGTGAGTAGGAGGAGGGAGTGTTGACAATTGGTCAGCCTGACAGGATCCATATAGCTGCAGGGATGTACAGTACACAGCTCCCTGCCTGGCGCCACTTTGCTGGAGTTGTTTTGGAGTCAAATCCACCGTTAAAACAATGACTCACCACATGTAGCCTATCATTGAATCGCTGTGCCCTCATTGGTTGCGATGGCCATGGTGACCCATATTGGCCAACCTTTCTGCTTCATTTGGTGCTCTCTCTCGCTCTTTCGCTGCGATGCTGCCTTTATGATACACTGTGATGTTTATGCTAAAAATGTCCAATTGTATTATTCTACATAGAAATGAAAGCTGAGCTTTTTGTCTCGCTATGTATTTGATGTCCTGATAAGAACCGATGTGATGCCTTATCTCAGATTATGCTGGAATAATAAAGTGAATATGTAAAACGTTGCCTTTTGTAAAAAAAAAAAATAAAATGTAAAGCCTGTGCAGCTGCGCAACATTCTGGTATTTACCTGGGCATTGAAATGGGAAGTTTACCTCAGAGATGAAAGGAGTCTGTCGGTTTAGTTTGGAAAGCATGTTCAATGGTTTAAATTGGGCCCAGTCGCCTCTACATAATTGCTTGTCTCTTAGTTGTGGTTTGATAGGATGTGTAGAGAGAGAGAGGAAACATTAAAAAGCAAGAGTGGGAAAGATGAATCATGAAATGGGGCATAAGAGAGAGGACATGACCCAGAGGTGTCCCTAGCCATCCGTTCCAATTCCAGACATTAAAACGACATGGTTTACAGACATTGAGCAAATACGGGGCCTTGGTGTAGATGTGTTATTGTTGGCAGCAAATATTGGGTTTGGGAACGTAGAAGTCCGGACAGATGTAGGAATAATTGTCCTGCGCTGCTGTAAAAAGCTGTCAGTTCTCTCTCTCACTGGGGAGTCTAGCTGGACACAAAGCTTTCGCTTCAGCTTAGTCGCCCTTTTCCTCAACATGTTTGGTGGAAATTCAACACCAGGGACATCTTAAGTCAATATTAAATGAATCACTCTTTAACACACGTACAAAGTACAAGTCTGCCACAAGCTCTGTCAGGGTGGTCCCCTCGGCCCTCATAGGCATGGTTCATAGGGTTGGTTCTTGCAGGTGACTGGCTGTTAATCGCTCGTTGCTCAGATTCTCTAGAAACTATCTTAACTTCCAGATCATATTCTGGGCATTCTGCCCATAGGTCTGTAGAGGTCACAGTCACCTGCACGAACCAAGAGGGAGTGAGAGAAGATACATACCGTGTACAATTCAAGGCTATGTCTTCAGGACATAAAATGTTCCCTTGCAATGTCTCCCAAGGTAGAGCTGCTTTCGATGGTCACACTTGATGCGTTTTATTGGTTTCATGGAGCAGGTCAGTGAACCGCGGCATGGTGCCTGGAAGATCCTATTAGACTAGAGAGAGGAAGGGATGAAACAATGTTGATAAGTTTTGGGATGAATAGAGAGAACTCCAGTGTCAGCTTTGCTGCTTTCATACAGGCCTGCATCCTCATACAGGCCTGGTCTCTGTCTGGTCTTTCTATTGGCCAGGGCTGAAATAGAGTGCTGTTATTGGGTAAGGTCAGTGATTCATGTATACAGGAGGAATCATTTATTGGAATATTAGATTCAAGGCTGGATTAATCTCCTAAACTGGATTCGGTAATAAAAGAGCCAGTCTCTCTCTCGCTGCAGCCCACATCAATGGTCTCTCTTTCGCTTGCTTGCTCTTCACTCTCTCTGCAGCCCACATCAATGTGCTGAGTCAGAGCCTGCCACTTACTCACACACTGACAGTAGGACTACCCATCATGCTTCAATCAGAAGCTGTGCTTCATCTGTACTGAGTGGGCAATTTGGGCCCGTCAGAAAATGTTTCCCTAGTATAGGAAAAATGATGTGCGTGAGTGTTATCCAGACTGTATTTGAGCATTACTTAGCTGTCTATCGTGCTTTTGTAACCGTGAATTAAGTCACTTGAAAGAAGTGTGCTTGAAAGAACCGAAACATTGACATAGCCCACAGTAGGAGGCCATGGGTAGAAAATCTTCTAGAGATCTTATTTCACTGCTAGACAACACACCAATATGAAATGATTCACTGTCTTCATTTAACCATGTCTCCACATTAAGGTAAGCACACATCATTATTCCTAGTCTCATTCATTTGTTCCAAGCTTTTGTATTGTTGCAATATGAACCATCATGCCAGTACTGTATGACTAGGAGCTCATTCCACTCATTCCTATTCAGAGGTATGGTCTATTCTCCTGTGTGTCCTTCAGGCCTTTTTAAGTGTGCTGCTCACAGTCATTCAGCATCTGCTCGTTGCGAGGGAAATCTACTGTAGATGTATGAATACAGAATTCCTCTCTTCTCTTCTCTCTGGCTGTAAATGGGCCTGACCAGCTGCTGGAGTAATGGGATGAGATTATTGATTCATTCGATGCAGGACCGCTTTCCCACCCAAAAAAGACAGTTGATATTGCTGTGACATTGAAATGTCAGAGGCATTATCTCTAATCACAAGAGGTGGCCACTTAACCACTGAACGCTTTCCTCTCCACATTATTATTTTATTTTAAAGGCGGCTGCCAAATACAAAACCTTCCATCCAGCTCACTTGTCCTTCCTTCATCCAGCAAGGAAATTAAATAAACTAGCTACCTTTTAGGTCTTTTGAAGTAAAAAGGTCTTTCTCTGTCCTTCCATCGATCTGTCTGTCTGTCTCCTTCATACTATTGAAGGGAGGACATCATTGATTTAAATCTCTAAATCAAAGTATAGCCGTGCCCAGAGATATTTTAGGAGAGAAGTAAGAGTGAGACTTTTCTGAAAACCAGAAAGGGAATTTTAGCGTCAAAGGCCAAAAATGTCAAAACTACATTCAAATCCGGAACTGTGTCTACATCGCTGTGTGTAGTGATACATTTTCATACTTTCTATAGGATTGGAGGTCAGGGCTTTGTGATGGCCACTCCAATACCTTGAATTTGTTGTCCTTAAGCCATTTTGCCACACTTTGTAAGTATGCTTGGGGTCATTGTGGCGGCAGCGTAGCCTAGTGGTTAGAGCGTTGGACTAGTAACCGGAAGGTTGTGAGTTCAAACCCCTGAGCTGACAAGGTACAAATCTGTCGTTCTGCCCCTGAACAGGCAGTTAACCCACTGTTCCCAGGCCATCATTGAAAATAAGAATATGTTCTTAACTGACTTGCCTGGTTAAATAAAGGTAAAAAAAAAAAAAAAAAAATTGTCCATTTGGAAGACCCACGTGACCAAGCTTTAACTTCCTGAGTGATGTCTTGAGATGTTGCTTCAATATATCCACATAATTTTCCTCCCTCATGATGCCATCTATTTTGTGAAATGCACCAGTCCCTCCTGCAGCAAAGAACCCCCACAACATGATGCTGCCACCCCCGTGCGTCACGGTTGGGATGGTGTTCTTCGGCTTGCAAGCCTCCCCATTTTTTCTCCAAACATAACGATGGGCATTATGGCCAAACAGTTCTATTTTTGTTTCATCAGACCCGAGGACATTTCTCCAAAAAGTATGATATTTGTCCCCATGTGCAGTTGCACACCATAGTCTGGCTTTTTTATGGTGGTTTTTGAGCAGTGGCTTCTTCCTTGCTGAGCGGCCTTTCAGCTTATGACTCGTTTTACTGTGGATATAGATACTTTTGTACCTGTTTCCTCCACTATCTTCACAAGGTCCGTTTCTTTTTTTCTGGGATTGATTTGCACTTTTCGCACCAAAGCACGTTCATCTCTAGGAGACAGAAGGTGTCTCTTTCCTGAGCAGTATGACGGCTGCTTGGTGCCATGGTGTTTATACTTGCATACTATTGTTTGTACAGATGAATGTGGTACCTTCAGGTGTTTGGAAATTTCTCCTAAGGGTGAACCAGATTTGTGGAGGTCTACAATTTTTTTCTGAGGTCTTGGCTGATTTCTTTTGATTTTCCCATGGTGTCAAGCAAAGAGGCACTGAGGTTAAAGGTAGGCCTTGAAATACATCCACAGGTACACCTCCAATTGACTCAAATCAGAAGCTTCTAAAGCCATGACATCAAAATTATAGTTTGTTAACAAGAAATTTGTGGAGTGGTTGAAAAACACTTAGGTTGGAGTCATTAAAACTCGTATGTAAACTTCCGACTTCAACGGTATTATTGATTTTATTATTATTGATTTCTCGTCAATTTACACACAATGTTTCAACTTTATTTTTAAAAAACGGAAATATCTTCTTTACGTAAGTATAACACTTTGCTATGAGACTCAATTGAGTCTATATAAATGTATTTATATAGCCCTTATATAGACCTTCGTACATCAGCTGATATCTCAAAGTGCTGTACAGAAACCCAGCCTAAAACCCCAAACAGCAAGCAATGCAGGTGTAGAAGCACGGTGGCTTGGAAAAACTCCCTAGAAAGGCCAAAACCTAGGATGAAACCTAGAGAGGAACCAGGCTATGAGGGGTGGCCAGTCCTCTTCTGGCTGTGCCGTGTGGAGATTAATTACAGAACATGGCCAAGATGTTCAAATGTTCATAAATGACCAGCATGGTCAAATAATAATAATCACAGTAGTTGTCGAGGGTGCAGCAAGTCAGCACCCCAGGAGTAAATGTCAGTTGGCTTTTCATAGCCGATCATTAAGAGTATCTCTACCATTCCTGCTGTCTCTAGAGAGTTGAAAACAGCAGGTCTGGGACAGGTAGTACGTCCGGTAAACAGGTCAGGATTCCATAGCTGCAGGTTTCCATTGATCATCCTTGAAATGTTTCTACAACTTGATTGGAGTCCACCTGTGGTAAATTCAATTGATTGGACAGGATTTGGAAAGGCACACACCTGTCTATATAAAGGTCCTACTTTTGACAGTGCATGTCAGAGCAAAAACCAAGCAATGAGGTCAAAGGAATTGTCCTTAGAGCTCCGAGACAGGATTGTATCGTGTCACAGATCTGGGGAAGGGTACCAAAATGTCTGCAGCTTTGAAGATCCCCAATACACAGTGGCCTCCATCATTATTCATTTGAAGTTTGGAACCACCAAGACTCTTCCTAGAGTTGGCCACCCGGCCACCCGAGCAATTGGGAGAAGAGGGCCTTGGTCGGGAAGGTGACCAACAACCCGGCTGTCACTCTGACAGAGCTCCAGTTCCTCTGTGGAGATGGGAGAACCTTCCAGGAGGACCATCATCTCTGCAGCACTCCACCAATCAGGCCAGACTGAAGCCACCTGAGAGCCCGCTTGGAGTTTGCCAAAAGGCACCTAAAGGACTCTGACCATGAAAAACTAAATTGTCTGGTCTGAATGCCAAGCGTGACATCAGGAGGAAACCTGGCATCATCCCTACGGTGAAGTATGGTGGTGGTAGCATCATGCTGTGGGGATGTTTTTCAGCGGCAGGAACTGGGAGACTAGTTAGGATCGAGGGAAATATGAACTGAGCAAAGTACAGAGAGATCTTTGAGGAAAACCTGCTACAGAACACTCAGGACCTCAGACTGGAACCACAGGTTCACCTTCCAACAGAACAACGACCCGAAGTACACAGCCAAGACAATGCAGGAGTGGTTTCGGGCCAAGTCTCATTGTCCTTGAGGGGCCCATCCAGAGCCCAGACTTGAACCTGATCTAACATCTGTGGTGAGACCTGAAAATAGCTGTGCAGGGGATCTACACAGAATAATGCTTTGTAATTATGGGGTATTATGTATAGATCGATGAGGGGGGAAAAATCTATTTAATCCATTTTAGAATATGGTTGTAACGTAACAAAATGTGGAAAAAGTCAAAGGGCCTGAATACTTTATTAGCAAGTACATCGGTGATGTTGTACCCACAGCATCTATTAAAACATTCCCCAACCAGAAACCGTGGATTGATGGTATCATTCGTGCAGAACTGAAAGCCCGAACCACTGCTTTTAATCAGGGCAAGGTGACCAGAAACATGACCGAATACAAACAGTGTAGCTATTCCCTCAGCAAGGCAATCAAACAAGCTAGGCATCAGTATAGAGACAAAGTAGAGTTGCAATTCAACGGCTCAGACACGAGGTATGTGGCAGGGTCTACAGCCAATTACGGACTACAAAAGAAAAACCAGCCCTGTCGTGGACAACAATGTCTTGCTCTCAGACAGACTAAACAACTTCTTTGCTCGCTTTGAGGACAATACAGTGCCACTGACACGGCCCGCTACCAAAACCTGCAGGCTCTCCTTCACTGCAGCCAACGTGAGTAAAACATTTAAATGTGTTAACGCTTGCAAGGCTGCAGGCCCAGACAGCATCCCCAGCCGCGTCCTCAGAGCACGCACAGACCAGCTGGCTGGTGTGTTTAAGGACATATTCAATCAATCCTTATCCCAGTCTGCTGTTCCCACATGCTTCAAGAGGGCCACCATTGTTCCTGTTCCCAAGAAAGCTAAAGTAACTGAGCTAAAGTAGCACTCACTTCTGTCATTATGAAGTGCTTTGAGAGACTAGTCAAGGACCATGTCACCTCCACCCTACCTGACACCCTAGACCCACTCCAATTTGCTTAGCGCCCCCAATAGGTTCACAGACGGCACAATCACAATCACACTGCCCTAACCCATCGGGACAAGAGGAATACCTATGTAAGAATGCTGTTCATCGACTACAGCTCAGCATTTAACACCATAGTACCCTCCAATCTCGTCATTAAGCTCGAGACCCTGGGTCTCGACCCCACCCTGTGCAACTGGGTCCTGGACTTCCTGACGGGCCGCACCCAGGTGGTGAGGGTAGGTGACAACATCTCCACCCCACTGATCCTCAACACTGGGGCCCCACACCCCACAAGGGTGCGTTCTCAGCCCTCTCCTGTACTCCCTGTTCACCCATGACTGCGTGGCCATGCACGCCTCCAACTCAATCATCAAGTTTACAGACGACACTGCAGTGGTAGGCTTGATTACCAACAACGACGAGACGGCCTACAGGGAGGAGGTGAGGGCCCTCGGAGTGTGGTGATAGGAAAATAACCTCACACTCAGTGTCAGCAAAACAAAAGAGATGATCGTGGACTTCAGGAAACAGCAGAGGGAGTAGCCCCCTATCCACATCGACGGGACAGTAGTGGAGAGGGTGGAAAGTTAAGTTCCTCGGCGTACACATCACGGACAAACTGAAATGGTCCACCACACAGACAGCATGGTGAAGAAGGCGCAGCAGCGCCTCTTCAACCTCAGGAGGCTGAAGAACTTCAGCTGGTAACCAAAAACACAAACTATTACAGCTGCGCAAGCATCCTGTCGGGCTGTATCACCGCCTGGTACGGCAACTGCTCCACCCATAACCGTAAGGCTCTCCAGAGGGTAGTGAGGTCTGCACAACGCATCACCGGGGGCAAACTACCTGCCCTCCAGGACACCTACACCACTCGATGTCACAGAAAGGCCAAAAAGATCAAGGACAACAACCACCCGAGCCACTGCCTGTTCACCCTGCTATCATCCAGAAGGCGCGGTCAGTACAGGTGCATCAAAGCGGGGACCGAGAGACTGAAAAACAGCTTCTATCTCAAGGCCATCAGACTGTTAAACAGCTATCACTCACATTGAGTGGCTGCTGCCAACATACTGACTCAAATCTCTAGCCACTTTAATAATGGAACATTTTTATGTAATAAATGTATCACTAGCCACTTTAAACAATGACACTTTATATAATGTTTACATACCCTACATTACTCATCTCATGTATATACTGTACTCTATATCTACTGCATCTTGCCTATGCCGTTCGGCCATGACTCATTCATATATTTATATGTATATATTCGTATTCATTCCTTTACACTTGTGTGTATAAGGTAGTTGTTGTGAAATTGTTAGATTACTTGTTAGATATTACTGCATGGTCGGAACTAGAAGCACAAGCATTTCGCTACACTCGCATTAACATCTGCTAACCATGTGTATGTGACAAATAAAATTTGATTTGATCGTGACGCCAAATTTCTCCTTGAAAGTCTTCCGTACCCGTGACGTGAATTGGGGGCCACGGCCGGAGACGATGTGCAGGTAGACCTGCTGGAACAGTGCCTCAGCGACCTGGAGAGCAGAAGGGAGAGGAATAAACAGGCATGACTTAGAAAATCTGTCCACAACCACCAGAATGGTGATGAAACCATCAGAGGGGAGATCGGTAACAAAGCCAATGGACAGATGAGACCAGGGACACTGAGGCACAGGAAGGGGAAGGAGCTTCCCTGCTGGAGCGATTTTGTTTGGGCGCATACGGAGCATGAGTTGATATAGCACGCCACGTTCTGCGCAAGTGATACCTGAGTGGCCAGTGGTGAGGGATGTGTGCACCCAGGTCAACAGCCTATCCCTTATCCTTGTGGGAAAGTAGATGCACTCAGAAGGACAGTTAGTGGGTGCGTGCTCCCTCTCCAGAGCCTGGTGAATGTCTGCATCTACGTCCCAGACCACATTGGCTGACTCGAGAGGGAAGGCAGGTCCTCCGACATTCGCCTAGTCCGTGATATTAATCTTCGACCATGAGATGGTGGGGTTATGGCGTTGGAGCCATGGGAGGCCGAGGATGATCTTGTGTTTTCCTGATGAGTGGACTCCACGGTGTGGTGATGTGTGTAATGGTTCCGGACCCTAGTGGTCGATTATTCAGGGCTTGAACCAGAAAGGGGGGTGGGTATGAGGTGATGTTCAGAGAGAAGGCAAGGGTCTGGTCAATAAAGTTCCCAGCGGCACCTCAATCAACTAGCGCTGTAGAAACAGTACATGAGGGACAGCCAGCTAGTGTGAGAGACACTAAAAAGGGTTTGGCTGAAAATGATGAAGATGGGACACTCACACCTGCCCCAGGAGTTGGAAGATCACGTGACCGTCCCTCTGCTCTCGTGGATCCCGAGTTGGGACCTACCGGACACAGAAGCTGGTGCCCACCTTGACCACAGTAGGGACACAGCCCCAGCTGTTTCCGTTTACGTCATTCAGCAGCGGGGAGGCGTGTGACCCCGACCTCCATGGGTTCAGGCTGTCATACAGTGGTCACTGAGGAAGAGAGAGAGCAGTGAGGGTACCGATTAGGTTATCCAGATTGATGGCCATCGCGATGAGTGATTCCAAGGAGAGGTTGTCCTCAGCCCTCTTCTGAATAGCTACGGAGCTCATTCCATCCGCTGGATACTGCTACAGTCCGGAAGGTGAGCACATACTCGGCAGCGGTCTGGTCATCCTACCGTAGTTGGAATAGGGATCCCCCTCTGATCGAAGATACCTCTGAACAGAGCCAAAAACCCTTCATTTGAATCCAGCTCCTCCACGCCTCTCTCCCAGACGGCCGTAGCGCACTACAACACCCACCCAGTTTCAGTGGTGGTGACTCCCATCTGGTGCGCAAAATAGAGGGAGCACTGGAGTAGGAAGCCATGGCATTTAGAAGGGGTTCCGTCATATTTATGGGACAAACGTGCGTAGCTGACCTGGGGGGGACTGCTGAATGGACTGATGTGCTGGCTCGCTGGGTCGACTGGTGGAAGAGTATCCTCCGCTAGTTGAAGGCAAAGGCTCTCGGGCATGTTTGAGATGTAGAAGATTGAGAAGAACCTCTTCCATAGCCGTTCCCAGTTGTGCCAGCTGGTCGTGGTGTTGACGAAGTAGGTGTCCCTGTTCGTCGACCGTCTGGTGAGATGTCTGGATTTCCTGCTGCTTCCATTTGTTGAGGCAGTATTCTGTAACGTAGACGCTGGGAGTCGGGAAGCAAGTGCAGGTGGTGAATAATAAACTAAACCTGGACCAATACAAGAAAAAAGAGATGCGTTCGAACATGAAACTACAGCAATACTGCCTGGGGAATAACCCTAAGTGAGTGCCAGATATAGAAGAGGTAATAAGTGAGGAAATGGTGTCCAGGTGTCACTCGTCATGAGGAGCAGGTGCACATACTGATTGATGCCAGGTGTGCCTAATGATGGTTGTCAGTAAACCGGTGGTTAGTAAACCGGTGGTTAGTAAACCGGTGGTTAGTAAACCGGTGGTTAGTAAACCGGTGGTTAGTAAACCGGTGACATCGAACTCTGGAGAGTGGGAGCAGGAGTAGATTTGACAATATTAGTTAACTATTGATAAAAAACAATCGTTTCTACCTTGTGGCCAGGTGTATATTCCTCATTATATTAGTTAACTATTGATAAAAAACAATAGTTTCTACCTTGTGGCCAGGTGTATATGCCTCATTATATTAGTTAACTATTGATAAAAAACAATAGTTTCTACCTTGTGGCCAGGTGTATATGCCTCATTATATTAGTTAACTATTGATAAAAAACAATCGTTTCTACCTTGTGGCCAGGTGTATATGCCTCATTATATTAGTTAACTATTGATAAAAAACAATAGTTTCTACCTTGTGGCCAGGTGTATATGCCTCATTATATTAGTTAACTATTGATAAAAAACTATAGTTTCTACCTTGTGGCCAGGTGTATATGCCTCATTATATTAGTTAACTATTGATAAAAAACAATAGTTTCTACCTTGTGGCCAGGTGTATATGCCTCATTATATTAGTTAACTATTGATAAAAAACAATCGTTTCTACCTTGTGGCCAGGTGTATATGCCTCATTATATTAGTTAACTATTGATAAAAAAACAATAGTTTCTACCTTGTGGCCAGGTGTATATGCCTCATTATATTAGTTAACTATTGATAGAAAATGATAGTTTCTACCTTGTGGCCAGGTGTATATGCCTCATTATATTAGTTAACTATTGATAAAAAACAATAGTTTCTACCTTGTGGCCAGGTGTATATGCCTCATTATATTAGTTAACTATTGATAAAAAACTATAGTTTCTACCTTGTGGCCAGGTGTATATGCCTCATTATATTAGTTAACTATTGATAAAAAACAATAGTTTCTACCTTGTGGCCAGGTGTATATGCCTCATTATATTAGTTAACTATTGATAGAAAATGATAGTTTCTACCTTGTGGCCAGGTGTATATGCCTCATTATATTAGTTAACTATTGATAAAAAACAATAGTTTCTACCTTGTGGCCAGGTGTATATGCCTCATTATATTAGTTAACTATTGATAAAAAACAATAGTTTCTACCTTGTGGCCAGGTGTATATGCCTCATTATATTAGTTAACTATTGATAAAAAACTATAGTTTCTACCTTGTGGCCAGGTGTATATGCCTCATTATATTAGTTAACTATTGATAAAAAACTATAGTTTCTACCTTGTGGCCAGGTGTATATGCCTCATTATATTAGTTAACTATTGATAAAAAACAATAGTTTCTACCTTGTGGCCAGGTGTATATGCCTCATTATATTAGTTAACTATTGATAAAAAACAATAGTTTCTACCTTGTGGCCAGGTGTATATGTCTCATTATATTAGTTAACTATTGATAAAAAACAATAGTTTCTACCTTGTGGCCAGGTGTACATGCCTCATTATATTAGTTAACTATTGATAAAAAACAATAGTTTCTACCTTGTGGCCAGGTGTATATGCCTCATTATATTAGTTAACTATTGATAAAAAACAATAGTTTCTACCTTGTGGCCAGGTGTATATGCCTCATTATATTAGTTAACTATTGATAAAAAACAATAGTTTCTACCTTGTGGCCAGGTGTATATGCCTCATTATATTAGTTAACTATTGATAAAAAACAATAGTTTCTACCTTGTGGCCAGGTGTATATGCCTCATTATATTAGTTAACTATTGATAAAAAACAATAGTTTCTACCTTGTGGCCAGGTGTATATGCCTCATTATATTAGTTAACTATTGATAAAAAACTATAGTTTCTACCTTGTGGCCAGGTGTATATGCCTCATTATATTAGTTAACTATTGATAAAAAAAACAATAGTTTCTACCTTGTGGCCAGGTGTATATGCCTCATTATATTAGTTAACTATTGATAAAAAACTATAGTTTCTACCTTGTGGCCAGGTGTATATGCCTCATTATATTAGTTAACTATTGATAAAAAACTATAGTTTCTACCTTGTGGCCAGGTGTACATGCCTCATTATATTAGTTAACTATTGATAAAAAACAATAGTTTCTACCTTGTGGCCAGGTGTATATGCCTCATTATATTAGTTAACTATTGATAAAAAAACAATAGTTTCTACCTTGTGGCCAGGTGTATATGTCTCATTATATTAGTTAACTATTGATAAAAAACAATAGTTTCTACCTTGTGGCCAGGTGTACATGCCTCATTATATTAGTTAACTATTGATAAAAAACAATAGTTTCTACCTTGTGGCCAGGTGTATATGCCTCATTATATTAGTTAACTATTGATAAAAAACTATAGTTTCTACCTTGTGGCCAGGTGTATATGCCTCATTATATTAGTTAACTATTGATAAAAAACAATAGTTTCTACCTTGTGGCCAGGTGTATATGCCTCATTATATTAGTTAACTATTGATAAAAAACAATAGTTTCTACCTTGTGGCCAGGTGTATATGCCTCATTATATTAGTTAACTATTGATAAAAAACAATAGTTTCTACCTTGTGGCCAGGTGTATATGCCTCATTATATTAGTTAACTATTGATAAAAAACAATAGTTTCTACCTTGTGGCCAGGTGTATATGCCTCATTATATTAGTTAACTATTGATAAAAAACAATAGTTTCTACCTTGTGGCCAGGTGTATATGCCTCATTATATTAGTTAACTATTGATAGAAAATGATAGTTGCTCCCTTGTGGCCAGGTGTATATAAGTGCTCCCCTTTCTCCAACTAAACAGAACAAGTCCACCTCCACCTATGTTCTAAAATGTATGACGCTGAATTTGTCTCAAGTCTTTTTCTCGGGAGGCTATCACCATGGTAAAGTTGACCCTATCTTTGCTTCTCAGCGCTGCCTTTTCTCTGGGTGATGCAAGTAAGAGATATACCTTCGTTCTTTTTTTCTTTTTTTAAACTCTTTTTAGTTAGATAAGAGGTGTTTATTGATGTGTCGGTAGCAGAGGTATTCCTATCAGTGGTTTGATTACCTGTTCACACGTCAGATGCAGTTTGATGATATCATTCCACACTTTTTAAAGAGCAGATGAGTATTAATCTTCTGTCTTTGGCTCTCTATGTTGTAGGGGATCTGAATGATGCAGAGAAACACATTATGTAGACCCTGAAACGCCACCTGTCAATCTGTGAAATGCCATCCTCATATCAACAGACTTTCTGAAACCTGCAGAAAACAATAATATTACATTGTTCTGCTAATGTTAATGGACTGATAACGCACAGATAGCCGTGTTGCTGTGTTCAATAACACGGCTGGAATGCACTTTTGACCACTCGGATTGTGTGGACGGACCTAATCATTTCATCAAAATATTGAATGTTATCTATCCCTCCTACAGAGTCTGAGGAGATGGGAGTGAAGGAGAAGCAGGGACTACAAACCAGGAGTTCATCATGCCCACCTGGTTGGGACAGTTATTTTTTTATTTATCCTTTATTTAACTAGGCAAGTCAGTTAAGAAATTCTTATTTACAATGACTGCCTACCCTAGCCAAACCCTAACCCGGACGACAATCACGGGACTCACAATCACGGCCAGGTTGTGATACAGCCTGGAATCGAGCCAGGGTCTGTAGTGACGCCTCTAGCACTAAGACGTAGTGCCTTAGACCGCCGAGCAACTCGGGAGCCCCATGGGACCCACTGCTATCACTACGTCCCCATCATGGCAAAATGGCCAGAGGCGCCTTTTAAATTGCTGTAAACAAGTGTCTATATTTAGGGACAGATTTACTCATTCTAAACATCATAGGATTAGTGTGTTTAACAGGGTTGCTAAACTGAAACTTGATATGTGCTATTCATTTTCTTTATATTTTATATTCAGAAACTTCCTCTATATATATATATATATATATATATATATATATATATATATATATATAATATATATATATAAAAATGATCATTAAATTTAGACTCACAAATGAGCAAACAGGCTTGGATAACTCTGGATGCCACTTCGGTCTCCACAGAGTTGGGTAAAGTTGCTTTTAGTTTTTGTTGCACCCTTTTATGTGGAACAACTTCCAGAGCTCTAAGAAAGGAAATGTTCTGGTCCCACAGTTCAAAGTAACGATTGGAGACAGCCATGTTGATTAATGTGTCTGTTCTAAATGTTTTGACTGTATTTCTACAGGGCTCATCTGTAAAAGAGAGTCTAAATTGAATGATGATTTTATATATATATATATATATATATATATATATATATATAAAGTTTCTGAATATAAAAGATAAAGAAAATGAATAGCACATATCAAGTCTTACCAGTATGACTTACCTGTCAAAATATAGGTTAAATAAAACAAAATACTACCTTCTGTATGATTCCCTTTAAAATATCTCTTTCACAATTGTCCAATGTCCCAGGTCTTCCATGGCCTGCATACTCACCAGACATGTCACCCATTGAGCATGTTTGGGATGCTCTGGATCGACGTGTACGACAGCTTGTTCCGGTTCCCGCCGAGATCCAGCAGCTTCGCACAGCCATTGAAGAGGAGTGGGACAACAACTATGCGAAGGAGATGTCGCGCTGCATGAGGCAAATGGTGGTCACACCAGATACTGACTGGTTTTCTGATCCACGCACTAACCTTTTTTCTAAGGTATCTGTGATCAACAGACGCATATCTGTATTCCCAGTCATGTGAAATCCATAAATTAGGGTCTAATGAATCCATTTCAATTGACTGATTTCCTTATATGAACTGTAAAATCTTTGAAATTGTTCCATGTTGCATTTATATTTTTGTTCGGTACAATTGTAAACAAACACTATGTAGCTTCAAAACATGGTTTACTCATTTTTATATCATGTATGGTTAGGTCTGTCTATGAATTTGAGAGTGGCTATATTTCTCCAGTCCCATCCATCAGCTGCTTGCCAAAACAATGGCAAGGAGATTGCACTTTCCTTTAAAGAACAGTGGTGTTTAGTGTCTACTGGTTACCCATCTGCCTGTGTGCTCTTTAGGAGGGTCTTTGGTTTTGGATCGACGGGTCCAGGTTTAGCTACCAGAACTGTGGCCAGGGGCAACCCGATAACCACAACTATGGTGCAGTGAACGACAACATGAATGGCCGTGAGCATTGCATGGAGATGAACTATGGAGGTACGATGCAGTCGCCAGTCCACCTTCCCTCACTTTATGCATCAAACATTTTAATAGATGTAAAAATACATCTGAAATAGAATTTGTTCCTTTTTTTTAGCTACATAAAAAAAACATCAATACAATCATTTGCTTTCTCTCTCTGTGTTACCCTCTTTCCCAGGTGACCGTGGCTTGAATGATGCACCCTGCCGGATTCAACGGCCATTCATGTGTTCCAGAAAAATGTGATTTCTACCGATTAGCTGAGAATACGTTCTATCTTTACTCCCCTGGTTAGTCTGTCATCGTGTGTAGTGTACTTTTATATTCTTGTTGATTTTAATGTGGGATTATATTACTTTAAAAAAAATCTTTATGATTATTGCTGATTAAGTAAAGTGACTTTGGGTGTCTTGAAAAGCGCTTCAAATATTTTATTATTGTTATTATTATTACATCTGAGAGCCTCTTGGGACATGGGATTCTTCAATAATGTCACAGTCTGTAATATTTCCTGTTGTTCAGAGGTCATTTTTGCAAAACCCCCCAGAAAATGGTGTGTGGCTACAGGGAGGGGGTTTCCTTTGCAGAAGCACCCTCATGAAACAATATATTAACATGTATTAACAATGTATTAATATGTGCGTGCATGTACACCATTGATTGCAAACAGTCCTTTGTAACAACCGAACCTATCCCTTAGCTCTCAGCATATGGGATTATTTTAACTGAGGATGGTGTTGGATGCTGGATATTGCTGTATAGCTGGCCAAAAACACCAAGTATGAGCAAAATGATGTTGAAACGGATGATAGGATTCAAAGTGTAAATCTGGTAGCTAACGGGCCTGTCAGCCTTGTGGGATTTGAGGACGGAAATTAGCTCAGCTGTCACAGTCGGGTTCAGATGGGTTTTACTCCGGGCCGAGATAGGGCAAGGGCTGGGCCAGATCTGGACCGAATGGAAAAATACACACAGAGTTGATACAGGAGTTCCTCAAACAAGCAAAGCCTGCCAGCTTGCCAGCCACCTCTCCCTATGTCCCTGCCATCAAATCCACTCTCCCCTTAATGAAGTGGCTGACATGACTGAAGCGCTCTCCGTCTGGCTGCGTGGTGGAAAGTAGGTTATGGAAACAAGAGGGGGTGTCCTCCACCTCCCCGCCATAACACACATGCACTCAGACTGTAGCTGGCTGGAGACATACCTGTTTACTGCACCGTAAAGAAAAGCATGGATGGCAATCGTGCAGTGGACGGGGAATAACAAATGGCAAACGCATCACGGTAGTGCAGAATACTGTACCCTGCAGTGTTACTTAGCTACATGGGCTGATGTTATGTGTCATAGTCATGTGTGTGTTGTCTCAAGAGATGTTGTGCATGTATGTATGTATGTATGTATGTATGTATGTATGTATGTATGTATGTATGTATGTATGTATGTATGTATGTATGTATGTATGTATGTATGTATGTATGTATGTATGTATGTATGTATGTATGTATGTATGTATGTATGTATGTATGTATGTATGTATGTATGTATGTACTGTATGTATGTTTGCATTCATGTGTGTAGGTAGCCTACACACTGTGCTGTGCACTAGAGATTTGACCACTTCATTATACTACGGTACGACATTTCTGCTGAGACAAAATATTTCATGATATTACATGCATGACGGAGTGCATGCCTCTATACTTTCACGCATGTATGTTGGTAGCCCACATACAGTACACTTGAGATGTGTCCTGCACAGGGGAATCTCCAGAATTATACCATACTGTAGTTGAGGCAAAATATTGAAATTTGACCTTCCTTCTCTGGAATGTGGAATACCATTCTCAACAAGTTTGATTTATATTTTGATGTATATCTAGTTTGAATGGTATGAGTGAAGATACCAGGCAGACCCAGACTTAAATGATGCAGAAAACGGATTTATTTCCCAGATTTACCCATGCCTCATTATTGGAGCATATTAGCTCTGGGCACTGATGTCAGTGTTCCCCAAGAGGCCCTCCCTGCAGGAGCTTGTTTGATTGTAGCCTCACAGCTGGCGTATGATGTGAGCCAGGCCTGAATGGAAAGGATGGAGGGAGGAGGGGAGACGGGCGAGTCAGTTGCCCCCAGCTGTGAACATCTGAAACTCAGGTTGGACCCTGGTGCAGGGTTGGGAAGAGGGAGGAGTTTCTATCTCTTTTTCATTCTCGCTCTCTCTCTTGCTTTCTCTCTCTCCTCCTCTATCTGTTTCTGTGAGAGTGAGATAGAATAGACAAAAAAAATGCACGTGCACACACATATACCCACATGTCCTCAGCAGCATCCTCGCCTGGATGGGTGGAGGATATAAAAGCCTGCATGGTCCCTACCCTGCTGTCGAGAGGCAGGACTCCCTCGCTGTTTGGCAATTGGGAAACGGAATGGAATAGCTGCCTGCCTGCCCTGCCCTGCCCTGCCCTGCCCTGCCCTGCCCTGCCCTGCCCTGCCCTGCCCTGCCCTGCCCTGCCCTGCCCTGCCTGCCTGCCTGCCTGCCTGCCTGCCTGCCGCAAATATGTGACACAAGTACGGAACAGACATAGCCACATTTCCCATGAGAATATCTGTCATCCTCCGTGGCATGCGGTGTGGAGACATACCAGGGCTCATCTAATTTGTGTCCTTGCTGTGACTGCTGAGAGAGAGATAAAGGGAGAGAGAGAGTTAAAGAGACAGACTGCTGAGAGAGAAAGAGGGAGAGAGGGAAAGAGGCCAGGGAATGAAAAAAGCGACTGAGACCGAGACTGTATTTTGTGTTGAGGCACAAACACACTGATGATGCATAGGGGCAGGAGACTTGTTATTGCCGTTATTGCTCCAGCTGTTCCATTTGGATGAAGAATATGTTTCATGGGACGTGTGAATGGACTATAAAACAGGGAGACAGTCTTGGGTGTGAAAACATTGTGTTAACGAGGCCCACTTCCATTCATTCAGGATAAAAAGGGTATTCTCGTAACCTGCACCTCAGCGTTCAACACCATAGTGCCCTCAAAACTCATCACTAAGCTAAGGACCCTGGGACTAAACACCTCCCTCTGCAACTGGAATCTGTACTTCCTGCGGGCCACCCCCAGGTGGTAAGGGTAGGTAACAACATGTCCGCCACACTGATCCTCAACATGGGGGCCCCTCAGAGGTGCGTGCTCAGTCCCCTCCTGTACTCCCTGTTCACTCATGACTGCACGGCCAGGCACAACTCCAACACCACCATTAAGTTTGCTGATGACACAACAGTGGTAGGCTTGATCACCGACAACGACGATACAGCCTATGTGCAGGAGGTCAGAGACCTGACCATGTGGTACAACCTCTCCCTAAATGTGATCAAGACAAAGGAGATGATTGTGGACTACAGGAAAAAGAAGACCGAGCACGCCCCCATTCTCATCGAGGGGGCTGAAGTGGAGCAGGTTGACAGCTTCAAGTTCCTTGGCGTCCACATCATCAACAAATTAACATGGTCCAAGCAGACCAAGACAGTCGTGAAGAGGGCACGACAACACCTATTCCCCCTCTGGAGACTGAAAAGATTCGGCATTGGTCCTCAGATCCTCAAAAAGATTTTACAGCTGCACCATTGAGAGCATCCTGACGGGTTGCATCACTGCCTGGTATGGCAACTGCTCAGCCTCCGACCGCAAGGCACTACAGAGGGTAGTGCGTATGGCCCAGTACATCACCGGGGCCAAGCTTCCTGCCATCCAGGAACTCTATACCAGGTTGTGTCAGAGGAAGGTCCTAAAAATCGTCAAAGAATCCAGCCACCCTAGTCATAGACTGTTCTCTCTGCTACCGCATGGCAAGCAGTACCGGAGGACCAAGTCTAGGTCCAAGAGGCTTCTAAACAGCTTCTACCCCCAAGTCTTAAGACTCCAGAACAGCTAATCAAATGGCTACCCAGACTGATGCTACTACTCTCTGTTAATTTATCTATGCATAGCCACTTATACAACCCTACCTGCATGTCCATAATTATCTCAATTACTTCGACACAGGTTCCCCCCACACATTGACTTTGTACCGCTACTCCCTGTATATAGCCACGCTATTGTTATTTACTGCTGCTCTTTAATTATTTGTTTTTCTTATCTCTTGTTTTTTTTTTCAACTACCCGGTCGCATTCACAGGTTGTATCACATTTTCACTTCATTTTCATTACAGTACAACGGTTTGATTTGTTTGATCGTAGCTAGCTACTTAGCTAGCTACATAGCCGTCTTTGTATCAAAGATAATTGTGTAGTCTAGAGCGATTTTCTAGGTTCGCTAGCCATCTATTGTCGTTCTTTTAACGCAACGTAACGTAAACAACACTGCTAGCTAGCCTGCTAGCCCCCGAATAGCAACACTGCAGAAACTATTACACTCAACGGAACGACTTGATTAGTGTAGTGTCAACAACGCACCCACTGCCAGCTGGCCTACTTCAGCAGTACTGTATCATTTTAATCATTTTAGTCAATAAGATTCTTGCTACGTAGCTTAACTTTCTGAACATTCGAGACGTGTAGTCCACTTGTCATTCAATCTCCTTTGCATTAGCGTAGCCTCTTCTGTAGCCTGTCAACTATGTGTCGGTTTATCCCTGTTCTCTCCTCTCTGCACAGACCATACAAACGCTCCTCACCGCGTGGCCGCGGCCACCCTACTCTGGTGGTCCCAGCGCGCACGACCCACGTGGAGTTCCAGGTCTCCGGTAGCCTCTGGAACTGCCAATCTGCGGTCAACAAGGCAGAGTTCATCTCAGCCCATGCCTCCCTCCAGTCCCTCGACTTCTTGGCCCTGACGGAAACATGGATCACCACAGACAACACTGCTACTCCTACTGCTCTCTCTTCGTCCGCCCACGTGTTCTCGCACACCCCGAGAGCGTCTGGTCAGCGGGGTGGTGGCACCGGGATCCTCATCTCTCCCAAGTGGTCATTCTCTCTTTCTCCCTTACCCATCTGTCTATCGCCTCCTTTGAATTCCATGCTGTCACAGTCACTAGCCCTTTCAAGCTTAACATCCTTATCATTTATCGCCCTCCAGGTTCCCTCGGAGAGTTCATCAATGAGCTTGATGCCTTGATAAGCTCCTTTCCTGAGGACGGCTCACCTCTCACAGTTCTGGGCGACTTTAACCTCCCCACGTCTACCTTTGACTCTTTCCTCTCTGCCTCCTTCTTTCCACTCCTCTCCTCTTTTGACCTCACCCTCTCACCTTCCCCCTACTCACAAGGCAGGCAATACGCTCGACCTCATCTTTACTAGATGCTGTTCTTCCACTAACCTCATTGCAACTCCCCTCCAAGTCTCCGACCACTGCCTTGTATCCTTTTCCCTCTCGCTCTCATCCAACACCTCCCACACTGCCCCTACTCGGATGGTATCGCGCCGTCCCAACCTTCGCTCTCTCTCCCCCGCTACTCTCTCCTCTTCCATCCTATCATCTCTTCCCTCCGCTCAAACCTTCTCCCACCTATCTCCTGATTCTGCCTCCTCAACCCTCCTCTCCTCCCTCTCTGCATCCCTTGACTCTCTATGTCCCCTATCCTCCAGGCCGGCTCGGTCCTCCCCTCCCGCTCCGTGGCTCGATGACTCATTGCGAGCTCACAGAACAGGGCTCCGGGCAGCCGAGCGGAAATGGAGGAAAACTCGCCTCCCTGCGGACCTGGCATCCTTTCACTCCCTCCTCTCTACATTTTCCTCCTCTGTCTCTGCTGCTAAAGCCACTTTCTACCACGCTAAATTCCAAGCTTCTGCCTCTAACCCTAGGAAGCTCTTTGCCACCTTCTCCTCCCTCCTGAATCCTCCGCCCCCTCCCCCCTCCTCCCTCTCTGCAGATGACTTCGTCAACCATTTTGAAAAGAAGGTCGACGACATCCGATCCTCGTTTGCTAAGTCAAACGACACCGCTGGTTCTGCTCACACTGCCCTACCCTATGCTCTGACCTCTTTCTCCCCTCTCTCTCCAGATGAAATCTCGCGTCTTGTGACGGCCGGCCGCCCAACAACCTGCCCGCTTGACCCTATCCCTCCTCTCTTCTCCAGACCATTTCCGGAGACCTTCTCCCTTACCTCACCTCGCTCATCAACTCATCCCTGACCGTTGGCTACGTCCCTTCCGTCTTCAAGAGAGCGAGAGTTGCACCCCTTCTGAAAAAACCTACACTCGATCCCTCCGATGTCAACAATTACAGACCAGTATCCCTTCTTTCTTTTCTCTCCAAAACTCTTGAACGTGCCGTCCTTGGCCAGCTCTCCCGCTATCTCTCTCTGAATGACCTTCTTGATCCAAATCAGTCAGGTTTCAAGACTAGTCATTCAACTGAGACTGCTCTCCTCTGTATCACGGAGGCGCTCCGCACTGCTAAAGCTAACTCTCTCTCCTCTGCTCTCATCCTTCTAGATCTATCGGCTGCCTTCGATACTGTGAACCATCAGATCCTCCTCTCCACCCTCTCCGAGTTGGGCATCTCCGGCGCGGCCCACGCTTGGATTGCGTCCTACCTGACAGGTCGCTCCTACCAGGTGGCGTGGCGAGAATCTGTCTCCTCACCACGCGCTCTCACCACTGGTGTCCCCCAGGGCTCTGTTCTTGGCCCTCTCCTATTCTCGCTATACACCAAGTCACTTGGCTCTGTCATAACCTCACATGGTCTCTCTTATCATTGCTATGCAGACGACACACAATTAATCTTCTCCTTTCCCCTTCTGATGACCAGGTGGCGAATCGCATCTCTGCATGTCTGGCAGACATATCAGTGTGGATGACGGATCACCACCTCAAGCTGAACCTCGGCAAGACGGAGCTGCTCTTCCTCCCGGGGAAGGACTGCCCGTTCCATGATCTCGCCATCACGGTTGACAACTCCACTGTGTCCTCCTCCCAGAGCGCCAAGAACCTTGGCGTGATCCTGGACAACACCCTGTCGTTCTCAACTAACATCAAGGCGGTGGCCCGTTCCTGTAGGTTCATGCTCTACAACATCCGCAGAGTACGACCCTGCCTCACACAGGAAGCGGCGCAGGTCCTAATCCAGGCACTTGTCATCTCCCGTCTGGATTACTGCAACTCGCTGTTGGCTGGGCTCCCTGCCTGTGCCATTAAACCCCTTCAACTCATCCAGAACGCCGCAGCCCGTCTGGTGTTCAACCTTCCCAAGTTCTCTCACGTCACCCCGCTGCTCCGTTCTCTCCACTGGCTTCCAGTTGAAGCTCGCATCCGCTACAAGACCATGGTGCTTGCCTACGGAGCTGTGAGGGGAACGGCACCTCAGTACCTCCAGGCTCTGATCAGGCCCTACACCCAAACAAGGGCACTGCGTTCATCCACCTCTGGCCTGCTCGCCTCCCTACCACTGAGGAAGTACAGCTCCCGCTCAGCCCAGTCAAAACTGTTCGCTGCCCTGGCCCCCCCAATGGTGGAACAAACTCCCTCACGACGCCAGGACAGCGGAGTCAATCACCACCTTCCGGAGACACCTGAAACCCCACCTCTTTAAGGAATACCTAGGATAGGTTAAGTAATCCCTCTCACCCCACCCCCCCCCTAAGTTTTAGATGCACTATTGTTAAGTGACTGTCCCACTGGATGTCATAAGGTGAATGCACCAATTTGTAAGTCGCTCTGGATAAGAGCGTCTGCTAAATGACTTAAATGTAATGATGTAAATGTTATTTGATTTTTTAAATGTATTTTCTTAAAACTGCATTATTGATTAAGTCAGTAAGCATTTCACTGTAAGGTGTTGTATTCGGCGCATGTGACAAATAAAATTGGATTTAATTTCATGTCATTTATTGAGTGTAAACTGGACTGTGAATAGGTTGATGTGAAGCAGGATGACTTCTGACACATCACCCTTCGTTCTAGACCAGCGTTGTAGTCATTAGGGCACACTGTGGCAATCCATTTAAAAATGAAAACAAGTGGTTCCTGTTGGACAAGTCCAGGTAGTCCCTCCCTGCTCCCTGTTTCAGTCCATGTTCTCCCGTTTGGTGCCTAATGAACACAACCCTGGCTGCTTCACATGACCAGCCCCTGTTGCTAAGCAGCCAGTTCAGGTCGAGCTATTTTAATGGCTGACACTAGATCACCCATATTCTAATTACATTGGCTGGAGAAGCGGCATCCACCGCTAAAATGATAACCTGCTTATTCAATTCATTGACTGAATGCGCACATGTAATGACTACCATATTACATGCATTCATGAAAGGATGGATGCGGCTGGGCCTGGGGGACCTTCAAATATAATTTATATATTACTACAAAAAATATATTTGAGCTCTAGGCATCTCATTATAGTCGCTATAATATGCAATGGTTGAAACTCAATGTTAAATCTCCCTACCATCATATCTAAGCCAATATGACAGCAATGTCGATGAGAATTCGCAAATCAACTTGATTGACTCGCCTCTCGTCATGATTGACCATCGTTAGGGCCGTTTGCATTAGGGTCGTCAGATTTTTTTTAAATCCCAAACCTAGCTCAAATTTTAGACATCGGATTAAAACGAGAGTACAGCGTCGATAAAGTGACCATTAGACTTAGATACATTTGGACTGGATACGTTTGTAGGCTCAACAGTTTTTATTGAATTCACAATGTGTATATTTCTGGCCAATAAAAACCAAGGATGTGCTGCTACCCTTTCAGACCAATTTCAGAGTTCTAAAACCAGTCGAGCAATTTGGTTGCTGCGCAACAGTAGCAGATACCTAGTAGAAAGCTAGCAGCTTTAGGTAGATAGCTAACACCAGTTGGATGAGAAGCAAAATAAAATAACTAGCTAGATATATTTCGCTATGTAAGGTTTTCATATGGCTGAAGACAGTCATCCGTGAAAACTGCTGACCTGGACTGCGGCGTAATCAGAGCACGAACAAATAAGTTAGCGAACATCCTTGAATGCTATTATAGCCAGTTAGATACACACTCTTTGGTAACTTTGGGGAAACTGCCACGTTGCTAATTATAATACATGCACACACCAGACAGACCGGTTGCTGTTAGAAGATCAAGAGCAAATTCTAGCCCTTACCTTATGCAATAATTCCCTTCACTCCCTCCTCTGTCTATGATATTTTCTTCTTGCCATTATAATACACAGTTACACGTTTTGATCAACACAAGAGTCAAGTTACTTTTCAATGTGTTTACAAAAACCTGTCGTCTCTATCCACAAGTGAAAAGTAGCAGGGATGCAATTTGCACATGAAGCATCCAGGTAAAACATAATGATCATTGCTTTTTTTGCACGCAGTCAAAAGAAAACGCCATGCTGCTAACACATTCCTGTAAAGTTTAGAGAGGATCTCATGTTAAATACCGTTGAAGTAATATGGCTACTGGTTCATCTGCCTCACCTAAAGCCCATTCTTGTGGGAAGCTGCTATATACCACCAAGTGCTAACAGTCAGTATCTGGATAACGTGCGAAATGCTTAATAATGTGATAACATAGAGGTAGATTCTATGGGTGATTTAAATATCCACTGGCTTTCATTAAGCTGCACAATTAGGCTGTGTAATGAGGAGCAAACAGATGCTGAACTTGACACATTGATGAAATTGCTTATTCCAGTTACTAATAAGCATGCACCCAGTAAGAAAATGACTGAAAACTATTCAACTCTAGTGGATTGATGAAGAATTGAACAATTGTATGGTTGAGAGGGATGACGCAAAAGGAATGGCAAATAAGTCTGGCGGCACAACCAATTGGCAAAAGTATTGCAAATGTATCAAGAATCAAGGTAAGACCCAAGTACAGACTGTGTTGAAGTAACAATGTTTATTACAGCAATATGGGGCAGGCAAATGACCGGTTAAGGCAGGCAGGGGTCTATAATCCAGAGTAGACGCAACGGTACAGGATGGCAGGCAGGCAGAGTGGTAGGCAGGTGGGCTCAGAGTCCGGACAGGCAAGGGTCAAAACCAGGAAGGCGAGGAAAAAAAGAGACTGGAGGAGGGCAGGAGGTGAGAGAACTGCTGGTTGACTTGAACAAACAAGATCAACTAGCAACAGACAGACCGAAAACACAGGTATAAACACACAGATGATAATGGGGAAGATGGGCGACACCTGGAGGGGGGTGGAGACAAGCACAAGGGCAGGTTAAACAGATCAGTGCGTGACAAAATTGAGAAATCGTGTGACTAAACTGAATAAAAAGAAGACACTACACTATCAAACAAAGATAAATGACATTGCAGTGCTAGCTGTGCCACCAGAGACTCTGGGTTCGCGCCCAGGCTCTGTCGCAGCCGGCCGTGACCGGGAGGTCCATGGAGTGACGCACAATTGGCCTAGCGTCGTCCGGGTTAGGGAGGGTTTGGTCGGTAGGGATATCCTTGTCTCATCACACACTAGCGACTCCTGTGGCGGGCCGGGCACAGTGCACGTTAACCAGGTCGCTGGGTGCACAGTGTGTCCTCCGACACATTGGTGCGGCTGGCTTCCGGGTTGGATGCGCACTGTGTTAAGAAGCAGTGCTGCTTGGTTGGGTTGTGTTTCGGAGGACGCATGGCTTTTGACCTTCGTCTCTCCCGAGCCCGTATGGGAGTTGTAGCGATGAGACAAGATAGTAACTATTGGACACCACGAAATTGGGGAGAAAACAGGGTAAAAAAATAATAATAATAATAATTTACATTTTGAGAAAAAAGGCAAACTCAGCTCAGTCATTCATTGAATCAGATGGCTCATTCATCACAAAACCGACTGATATTGCCAACTCATTGACATTATTAGCAAACTTAGGCATGACATGCTACCAAAAAATGTTGAAACTACTGACCAAATTATGAAAGCCAAGCATTGTCATTTTGAATTCTGCAAACTGAGTGTGGAAGAGGTGAAAACATTATTCTTGTCTATCAACAATGACAAGCCACTCTGGTCTGACAACTTGGAGGGGAAATTACTGAAGCTAATAGCTGATGTTATTGCCACTCCTATTTGCCATATTTTCTATTTAAGCCTACTAGAAAATGTG
Source organism: Oncorhynchus gorbuscha (assembly GCF_021184085.1). NCBI lineage: Eukaryota > Metazoa > Chordata > Actinopteri > Salmoniformes > Salmonidae > Oncorhynchus > Oncorhynchus gorbuscha. Next base: position 15,939,806 of record NC_060197.1, read on the forward strand.
TTCCCCCTCATCAATCTAGACACAATAGCCATAATGACAAAGTGAAAACCGGTTTTTAGACATTTTTGCAAATGTATTAAAAATAAAAAACAGAAATACCTTATTTACATGAGTACTTTGCTATGAGACTAAATTGAGCTCAGGTGCATCATTTTTCCATGGATCATTCTTGAGATGTTTCTACAACTTCATTGGAGTCCACCTGTGGTAAATTCAATTGATTCAACATGATTTGGAAAGGAACACACCTGTCTATATAATGTCCCACAGTTGACAGTGCATGTCAGACCAAAAACCAAGCCATCTGTCGAGGCACAGATCTGGGAAGGGTACCAAAAAATGTCTGCAGCATTGAAGGTCCCCGAGAACACATTGGCCTCCATCATTCTTAAATGGAAGAAGTTGGGAACCACAAAGACTTTATAGTGCTGGCCGCCCGGCCAAACTGACCAATCGGGGGAGAAGGGCATTAGTCAGGGAGGTGACCAAGAACTCGATGGTCATTCTGACAGAGCTCCAGAGTTCCTCTGTGAAGATGGGAAACCCTTCCAGAAGGACAACCGTCTCTGCAGCACTCCACCAATCAGGCCTTTATGGTAGAGTATCCAGATGGAAGCCACTTCTCAGTAAAAGGCACATGACGGCCTACTTGGAGTTTGACAAAAGGCACCGAAAGACTCTCAGACCATGAGAAACAAGATTTTCTACTCTGATGAACCCAAGATTGAACTCTTTCGCCTGAATGCCAAGCATCACGTCTGGAGGAAACCTGACACCATCCCTACAGTGGAGCATGTTGGTGGCAGCATCATGCTGTGGGGATGTTTTTCAGTGGCAGGGACTAGGAGACTAGCCAGGATCGAGGGAAAGATGAAAGGAGCAAAGTACAAAGAGTTCCTTGATGAAAACCTGCTCCAGGACCTCAAACTGGAGGTTCACCTTCCAACAGGACAACAACCCTAAGCACACAGCCAAGACAATGCCGGAGTGGCTTCGGGACAAGTCTCTGAATGTCCTCGAGTGGCCCTGCCAGAGCCCAGATTTGAACACGAACATCTCTGCAGAAATCTGAAAATAGCTGTGCTGCCACACTCCCACCCAACCTGACAGAGCTTGAGAGGATCTGCAGAGAAGAATGGGAGAAACTCCCCAAATACAGGTGTGCTGAGCTTGTAGCGTCATACCCAAGAAGACCCGAGGCCGTAAGTACAGAGTAAAGGGTCTGAATACATATAAATGTGATATTTCAGTTTTGTATTTTTAATGTGTCAACATTATGGGTTATTGCGTGTAGATTGATGAAGGAAAAAAACAATATAGGCTGCAAAGTAACAAAATGTGGAAAAAGTGAAGGGGTTTGAATACTTTCCGAATGCACTGTATAATATTCAATGAATACGTTTTATTGTAAATTTCATATTTTGTAAAAACTCACTATTGTTTATAGGTTATGTAGTACTAGGCCTTTGGGTGCCAAAGACATCGATTAAGACAGACCCCCACACCTCTCTGATTCAGAGGGGTTGAGTTAAATGCGGAAGACACACATTTCAGTTGAATACATTCAGTTGTACAACTGACTAGGTATCCCCTTTCTTCAGTAAACTTTAAAGCACATTTTCATGTCTTTAGTTAATGGGTACAAACTAACTATCTTAAGGTACTTTACGCTAGGCTGTTTGAGAATGTTTGACTCCTAAGCAACCTGCCTACAGATTGTTGGAAGTACAACAGACATATATAGCTAATGTAGTAGGTCAAAGCTGTGTGCTTGAAAACCTTGGTAGCGCATGGGTGAAGAACGCATTGTGGTGGCCATGTGAATTTCCTTCCTTTTTCGGCTTCAGACCAATGCCTATTTCTCACTTAAAATATAGTTATTTGTTTTTAATATAATTCCATTGACTGATTGAATATATTCAAAGAGGGGATGGGGTGTCTCTTTTATTAAGAACACTTATTTATGTCTTTGGGAAATGGGATGAACACTTCAAAGCAGTCAGTTATGAGAGGAGCTTTTGATTTGGCAGAATTAGAGATAGGCAACCCCTAAATGACATAATCAAACATACTTTACTCCATCATCTCTAGAGGAGGTTGAAAGGCAGAGCAGTAAGATAAGAGGCAAGGGGTAAACACATCTATCACATGTCTATTTACACTACATTGAAATGGGTACAATGTTTTCCAACACATTCGTTTACCAGGACCACATTAAATCCAGTGTCAGGTGTAAATGGACCATCTTTAGAGCTTTTTTGAGAATTACGACAAAACCAAAGGCAGGTCCTTGTGAACCACATGCAGAGATTGCCTGTTGGTACATTTTCTTTATTGGCTTGTCAAATATGTTTACCACACACTGACAGATTGAAGTTGTGACATCAGGGACCCACTATATTACCAAAGGGTCTTTTGTATTCTGAGCTCTCACCACTGTGAAAAGCTTTCTATCGATTGGCAACAAACTAACAGAGAGGATTTAGTACTGAGGAGAAGCACAAGCCATTTCCCTGGATTGAATATTCAAACAGTTCTTATTTGTTTAGGGACAGATCAAAATGTACCGTGGGGAGGGGTGGTCCAAAATAGGGAAGGGTTGTCAAACTTTTTGTTTTCCTTTGGGGAGGGTTCTGTGATTTTCTGGGGAAGGGTAGTGCGTTTTTTCCCTGGTTTACATTTGCTCTACTGCTAGTATTTTTCCTATAAACAGTGGCTTGATTTAATTTTGATATTACCCTAGAAAAGTTTGAAGGTGTGGCTATTATTAAGCTTTAGTTACTGCAGGCCTTTGATATAAAGGCAGTGTGCTCCAACTCCGACAGTTGAACTTTAGATGAGAAAGGCTGTTTCAGGCCTACCGTAGTCACTATTACAATCTAACATTATAATGCTTATGTGTCAGGACCCGGTTACGAACCCGGGTCTCCGGAGTGAGAAACAGTCACTAAACCAACTGAGCCACGAATAGACAGCAGAACCCAGAAGATGAGGCAGACACAGCAGTACTTGAGACGGTGCATTTAATGAAGTAAAAAGTGAAGTTCTTCAGGAAAACATGTAACTCCACAACCTCAAAAAGGAATTCCACAAGAACAAAGGCAATCCTCCAAGACAAAAATGCAAATCCACAAGGTGGAAGGCACAGCACAAAAAGCCTCAAAAGATACTCAAAAACAAACAAACAAGAACAAAAAACAGAACTCCACAAGAGAGTCCACCGGGATCAACAAGCGCTCACAGAGTACTAGGGCTGGGTGCTAACATACAAACACAGAGCAAAGAACTGAGTAAAACAAAGGGTTTAAATACAATCAGGGGAAACGAGGCACAGGTGCAAATAATAATGGGGATCAAGGGAAAACAAAAGGTCAAAAGGCACAATGGGGGCATCTAGTGACCAAAAACCGGAACAACCCTGGCCAAATCCTGACACTTATGTTTATAACAAATATTTGGATAGAAAATTAACGAATTTACCCTCCTTCTGTACATCTTTTTGGATACCAGACGAAGAGCTCAATGACTTTCAACGAGGCACCATCATAGGATGCCACCTTTCCAGCAGTTTTCCAGTCAGTTCATCAAATTTCTGCCTCGCTAGAGTTACTCCAGTCAACTGTAAGTGCTGTTATTGGGAAGTGGAAACATCTAGGAGCTCACGGCTCACGGCTCAGCCATGAAGGGGTAGACCACACAAGCTCGCAGAATGGGACTGCCGATTGCTGAAGCACGTAACGCGTAAACATAATCTGACCTCAATTGCAACACTCGCTACCTAGTTGCAAACTGCCTCCGGATGCAACATCGGCGTCGGCTGGAGTGGTGTAAAGCTCGCCGCCATTGGACTCTGGAGCAGTGGAATCGCGTTCTCGGGAGTGATGAATCACGCTTCACCATCTGGGAGTACAATGGACGAATCTGGGTTTGGCGGATGCCAGGAGAACGCTGCCTGCCCCAATGCATAGTGCCCACTCTAATGTTTGATGGAGGCACACCATGGTTCACCTGCAGCACCAAACATCTAAATAAGCTACGAGCCGAACAAGCTTGTAAGAATCGTACTTAAACTCCCCCTTATACTCATCTGGAGGTTGAATTTTGTCTCGATCTCTGTAATGTGTCTGTATCTAATTTAATTGTATACACAAACCATGATATTGAAGTACTGAAGTCAGTATGCTTTGTTTATTGGTTGCGTGGTGCATTGGCACAGAAACCCGTTGGTGGACAATTTGTTGTATACATTTTAATATGGTATAACAATTTAGAAAATCGGATTTTCCCCCTAACTGATAATTGTCTGCGGCCAGATCTGATCATAGTGTAATGAAACAGGTAGGGAGAGTGAGCTTGTGTGTGTGGTGGTCGGTGAACCCTCAACTCTATGGCCCGTAGCCCTGTGTGGCATCGACTGTGCAACTAAAGCATGCTGAAGTGGCAAAGTCGACATCCACATTTATAATGTGGGTCGCTACACTTATTGTTATTTGTTGTCGTAAACATGAGTTCATTCTGAGGGTGTTCAATTTATTTTACAGTACAAGGGGAGGATCATGTGAAAATATTTTTTACTTTGGGGGGTGCATTTTCTATGACGCCTTGAGTTGGACCCCCCCCCCCCCAGTAAAGTTCAATCTGTCCCTTATCATCTCTAAGAATAACTTTTTGGGTTGCACGTAACAATATCAACACAGCCCGCTATAGACCAACATGTACATTTGATGCACCGTAGCCCTCTATTTAAATCCAATAGAGTCAACTGTCAAGACATATCTCCTCAACATGGAATGACTCTCATTAGTTAACAGCACAACCAAGAGTTAACCTTGAATGACCGCATATGACTGCAGTGTGTTTGTTTTTTATCAATTGCGGGAGAGTGTGTGTGCATGTGTGTGTGTGCCTGCATCTTCACCAGTGTGTGCATGTGGGTGTGTGTGCCTGCATCATCACCAATGTGTGTGTGTGCCTGCATCTTCACCAGTGTGTGCATTTGTGTGTGTGTGTCCCAGCATCCCACTCAGCATTATATGTGTGGTCCCTGTCACATTAGCATTACTGATATGTGTGCTGTGTGCAGCATTACAGAGAATTAAGTGGCTGACTAACTTAAGCTGTCAGTGCTCTAATTAAAACAACTCTCTCTCAGGCTGATGGAGGAGCAATGGAAAGCTGCTATTTAAATACATTAAGGCCACATTCTGGACAAAAGGATTTCTTTAAGGTCAACTATCACGGTTCAGGTAAGACCCAGATGCAGACCCTCGAAGTAACAAAATGTATTACTAGTACCGGGGCAGGCAAAACGACAGGTCAGGGGCAGGCAGAGGTCAGTAATCCAGATAGAGTGTAAAAAGTCCAGAACGGCAGACAGTCTCAGGGTCAGAGCAGGCAGGGGTCAATAATCCAGTGTGGTGTGGCAAGATACATAACTGCAGGCAGGGTCAGGGCAGGCAGAATGGTCAAAACCGTGAATCTAGAAAACAGGAACTAGAACAGAAAGGCGCAAGGGGAAAACCGCCGGTAGGTTTCACGAAACAAAACGAACTGGCAACAGACAAACAGAGAACACAGGTATAAGTACACAGGATAATGGGGAAGATTGGCGACACCTGGAGGGGCGTGGAGACAAGTACAAAGACAGGTGAAACAGATCAGGGTGTGACATTAACAGTGTCAAAACAGTTTGTTGTCCTTCCTATATAGAATGATTTGTATTGAACCCATTATAATAATCATAATCGGTAACACTTATTTGGTTAGTCCATCTGTAGATGCTCTACAGACTATCTACCAACAATAAACATAGCCCTACCTTTATCCAGGCTCTAAACTTAACCCTTTACCTAACCCTAACCGTAACCTTATAGCAAGCAGTTGCTTATCAACAGATAGTATGACCATCTGTAGTCCATCCATAGAAGCTTTATCTGTGCTATCCAAATAAAGTGTGACCTCATAATCCGTTAGATTTCATGTTAACAGGTGTGTTTATGTTAAATGCACCAATGTGAATGTTAATTTACCGAATTGCCATTCGAATTAAGATTGTCAAAGAAAGTTGACTTCATCGGTGAGATCCTGTTTTGTCTTAGCGAATATATTATGTAGGCTACAGACAACTATCCCCAGTGCACCCATTTCCCATAGTCACACAATGTTAGGTAAACCTCCTTATCTTATTCCAGTGCGACCAGAGGGAGACCATAGTCAGTAAGCTGTCCTTGACACCAGCCTTATTATCAGTTAAACATGGATTTAGAGGCCCCTAGTGTATGCTTCAGCCACACATCCTCAGCCACTGTACAGAATACTGAGCTTGACTTTCAATATGAGAGTATAGGCTATGGACGATATGTGAGTCTGGGGGGTTTAAAACTTATGACCCAGCAAAAGGTCCAACCAGTGTGAGCTATTACTGTGTCCAACACCATCCATGCCACACCATTCATTACCATCAATAACCGTAATAATATTTGCACTGCACCTGGAATTGCTTTTCCTTTTTATATTTCAGTAGGATTTATGTTGTGAAATGTGTGTGTGTGTGTACACCTGTGTGTGTGTAAGCGTTTCAACCATGTTTGAATACCGAAGGGACCCCCCCCAGCAACCCAGCCTAGGCCCTGTAGTGAGTGGTCAGCAACCATGTTCCAGTGATATTAGTGAATTGATTTATATGTTGAGAAACACTGTGCACTCCCTCTAATAGAGCTTTAGGACAGGATGATGGAGAACTCCTCTGGATAGACTGCATTGCTGCATTTCTCCACCGTTAAAAGCAGCTGAATTTATTGTCGCTCTGATGTGATGAATTAAGCGCTCAGGCAAATTTAGCCTGTGACCTTTCTCATTCTAATCAACAAAGCAGGCGGCCAAGCTAAATATGTATACCCACACTGATCCCTCAGAACAGGTGTGTTTGGTTCAATAGAAGAGGCAAATCAACATCGGGCTTGGGTCACAGTTCCACATTTCACCTATTTGAGAAAGCCATACCGAAAGCAGTCAATGAAGCTATAGGATACTGTAGCCTGCCAAACAACATTCTGGTGACTTTAAGCCAATTAAGGACCCAAAATCAGCCCAGTCTATTTGCATATGGACCACATATACAATACCTCTGATTGGCTGGTAGATAATTGGACCCCCTCAGCCAGATGACAACAGACTGATTGACCTGCGTTGACATTCTCGACATTGTCGGACTAAGTCCTCCACCCGCTTAGAGAAATCACAGCCAATCAGCCAGAGATATGCAAAGGCACATGTGGAGGATCTTGAGAGGTGAGACCGTAAGGGACGGGACCAGCTGCCCTAACAGGCCACCCTGTCTTGATCTGAAAACCATCCACTCTGTAGAAGAGAGGCACCAGAGAGCCCAGACATGACTCATTTCGAGAACTAAATTGCTTTCACTTGAAAAGGCAAGACGGTGTTACGAAACAAACCCCTCGCAGTGTGAGAAGTTAAGTTAGTCTGTCCCCCAAAAAATGGAATGGGAAGGAAGCAGCAAAACGTTTGGCCCCACCGTCGCTACCGTCTGCACTTTTCCTGCTTTAAAACAAACCCCTTGTTTGTCAATATTGTTGTGGCTCTCGACTTGTAGCCCTTGTGAATGCACCGGTAAAACTGGAAATAAAATCGGAGTCCCGTAGTCACACTCTCCATCTCTTACAGGTTTCTCTGAGTGAAGGGGCCTCTTGCCACTCTCTCCATCTTCGGAGCTGGTCTGTGCCACACGGAGCGGATTTCTTATTTGTTGCATCAGTGATTCGGACTGAGCTGAGAGAAGAGGAGGAGGAGAGGGAAAAGAGCGGAGTCTAGGCAGAAGAGGGGGGGGGGACAGGGGCCCTCCAGGACTAGCAGTGTCCCTGACCTTCAGGAACTTTATTGGCTTTCACAAATGGCTCTGCAGGGTGTCGTCTCCAGCTAGCCTTAGCCACTACTGGCCCGACGCCACCTCCACCACCACTAACCCCTTTAATGATTACAGCTATAGGCCCGGTTTACCATATCTGAACTGGAGCTGAGGCCATCATAATGTGGGCGCAGCACTTTTCTGTAGCATCTTGCAGTTACTTTACGTCTTGTTAACAAAACAAAAATCAATCACTTGTTTGTTTTCAGCCTTCATATGAACCTGCTGGGTCTGCATAGGCCTACAATGAGTTATTTATTGAGAATGTTTAAACATAATGACCTGATAATCGCTGACTACCACTGGTACAAATAGCTCGTCTTTTGGATGAACGCCAGCCTTCGGTATAGCAGCAAAGAAACTAACATAGATGACTTTATCATTTTTGCCTGGTGACCTTTCTGGCTTTCTCCTCCTCCCCTTCTCCCTACTCCTCTCAACACCTTCTCCTCTACCTCTCGCCATAATCTGTGTAGTTCCATTCTTACCCATTCTCTACCTCCTCTCGCTGTCCTTCTCTACATCCCGTTCTCTCTCCTCTTTCCTCCCTTTGTCTCTCTCACTCCCTCTCTCTAGTTCTCCTTCTCGCTGCCTCTCTCCCACACTATCTCTCCCCCTCCTTCCCTTTATCCCCTCCTTCTTTCTCTCCCCCTCTATCGCTCCCTTCCTTTCTCTCCCTCCCTCTCTCAGGAGAATTATTCATAGAGGGACTCTGAATAGGGTTTCAAGGTTAAGTGGCAGTGTGTTCGGCGGTCGTGCTGAGTTGTGCACTCTGTGTCTGTTTTCTATGGACTGTGGGGGGTTGGCTGGGAGACAGCCTATCACATCGTCGCACAACAAACAGGGGGGCTGTGCCTGGCCTGGAGTGAGAAACACAATAAGAGGCAATCAATAGGTTTCAATATGGCCCGCCGCAGGCTGGAAATGAAACTCAATTTTATTTCGCAATCTGGTGCATTTATTAGATGAGCGGATATTGATGGAGAAAATAGCCCTGGTGGTGCTCTGTCCAATACACACACGAGCTGGGTCTGGTTTATAGGCAGATTTCTTGAGCCAAGACGAGATGAGAGACAGTGTCTTTTATTAATGGATGCTGTACTGTAAATAGATCCTGATACAAATACTATGTCGATGTATACAAAACATCAATTAGATTAGATACTTCTCAGAAAAGTCACAGTTGCCACCTTCCCTTCCTCACTCCCCACTGGTTGAATCAAAGTTGTTTCCACGTCATTTCAATGAAATTACGTTGACTCGACGTGGAATAGACATTGAATTGACGTCTGTGCCCATTGGGTCATCTGACGTCTGTTTTGTTTTTTTACTAGTCTTTCCTCCTAACCCTTCAAGCATATACCTGTAGACAACAACCAAAGTAGAGACCTTCCTTCCATGTAGTGACTTTGGCTAAATCAAGAGTCACAGCCCCACAGCAGATGCTGGAAGTGAACGTCCATCCCACAGATCCCGCAGGGCCTATCAGGAGTTAACACGATTAAAGTGGATCAAGGCTGATTGTGCCTAATTCACCAGTTAAGTAATCAGAAATACTATAGCAGATGGTGCTCTGCTCTCCATCCACTATCCCGTTCTATACTTTGCTTTCATCCTCCTCTCTCTGACCCCCCACCCCACACACACACACACACACACTTCCCCATCACCACTGCACACACACTTTCCCTCTCTCTATCAACCAAGGACAGGGTCGGGGGGTCGAGATGTGTGGATGGTGCTTGTATGTGTCTGGCTGTACTGTTGGGCACCAAGATATGGTGTTATTACAGGGCCCGGGGTCTGTGGTGGTGTCAGTGACTGCGGTGATGGGATTGGTTGTGAATGCAGCTATTGGTTGTGTTTATTGTTTGTGGTATAAAGCTAAGGTAAAAAAAGCTGCATGTTTAAGTCATGTCAGGGATAAGTTTATAATAATTCTTTGTCCTCCAAACACAATGGGTTGAGTTTTTACCAAAAAGTTCAATTTGGTTTCATCTGACCATATAGCATTCTCCCAATCTTCTTCTGGATCATCCAAATCTCTAGCAAACTTCAGACAGGCTTGGGCATGTACTGGCTTAAGCAGGGGGACACTGCAGGATTTGAGTCCCTGGCGGCGTTGTGTGTTACTGATGGTAGGCTTTGTTACTTTGATCCCAGCTCTCTGCAGGTCATTCACTAGGTCCCCCCGTGTGGTTCTGGGATTTTTGCTCACCGTTCTAGTGATCATTTTGACCCCACGGGGTGAGATCTTGCGTGGAGCCCCAGATCAAGGGAGATTATCAGTGGTCTTGTATGTCTTCCATTTCCTAATACTTGCTCCCACAGTTGATTTCTTCAAACCAAGCTGCTTATCTATTGTAGATTCAGTCTTCCCAGCCTGGTGCAGGTCTACAATTTTGTTTCTGGTGTCCTTTGACAGCTCTTTGGTCTTGGCCATAGTGGAGTTTGGAGTGTGACGGTTTGAGGTTGTGGACAGGTGTCTTTTATACTGATAACAAGTTCAAACAGGTGCAATTAATACAGGTAACGAGTGGAGGACAGAGGAGCCTCTTAAAGAAGAAGTTACAGGTCTGTGAGAGCCAGAATTCTTGCTTGTTTGTAGGTGACCAAATACTTATTTTCCACCATAATTTGCAAATTAATTCATTAAAAATCCTACAATGTGATTTTCTGGATTTTTTTCTCATTTAGTCTGTCATAGTTGAAGTGTACCTATGATGAACATTACAGGCCTCTCCCATCTTTTTAAGTTGGAGAACTTGCACAATTGGTGGCTGACTAAATACTTTTTGCCACACTGTATATGACAAAACACACATCAGAACAAGAGAGACAACACAACACTACATAAAGAGACCTAAAGCCAATCACATAGCAAGGCAGCAACACATGACAACACAGCATGGTAGCAACATAACATAACAACATGGTAGCAGCACAAAACATGGTACAAACATTATTGGGCACAGACAACAGCACAAAGGGCAAGACGGTAGAGACAACAATACATCACACAAAGCAGCCACAACTGTCAGTAAGAGTCTTTAAATGAAGAGATTGCGATAAAACTGTCCAGTTTGAGTCTTTGTTGCAGCTCGTTCCAGTTGCTAGCTGCAGCGAACTGAAAAGAGGAGCGACCCAGGGATGTGTGTCCTTTGGGGACCTTTAACAGAAGGTGACTGGCAGAACGGGTGTTGTATGTGGAGGATGAAGGCTGCTGTAGATATCTCAGATAGGGGGGAGTGAGGCCTAATAGGTTTTATAAATAAGCAACAACCAGTGGGCCTTTTGACGGGTATACAGAGATGACCAGCTTACAGAGTATAAAGTGCATTGATGTGTCCTATAAGGAGCATTGGTGGCAAATCTGATGGCCGAATGGTAAAGAACATCTAGCCGCTCGAGAGCACCCTTACCTGCCGGTCTATAAATTATGTCTCTGTAATCTAGCATGGGTAGGATGGTCATCTGAATCAGGGTTAGTTTGGTAGCAGGGTGAAAGAGGAGTGATTATGATAGAGGAAACCATGTCTAGATTTAACTTCAGCCTGCAGCTTTGATATGTGCGGAGAGAAGGACAGTGCACCGTCTAGCCATACTCCCAAGTAATCGTATGAGGTGACTACCTCAAGCTCTAAACCCTCAGAGGCAGTAATAACACCTGTGGGAAGAGGGGCATTCTTCTTACCAAACCACATGACCTTTGTTTTGGAGGTGTTCAGAACAAGGTTATGGGTAGAGAAAGCTTGTTGGACACTAAGAAAGCTTTGTTGTAGACCATTGTATCACACAATCCGGGGAGGGGCCAGCTGACCCAACTCCAGCCATTTTAATAATGGGAATTGTTAGTTTTGGAATTGTTAGTTAGATTACTTGTTGGTTATCACTGCATTGTCGGAACTAGAAGCACAAGCATTTCGCTACACTCGCATTAACATCTGCTAACCATGTGTATGTGACAAATAAAATTTGATTTGATTTGATTTGATTTGAGTATAAATGGATGAGACAGCTTCCTACTTCTCAGCTTCTCTGACTTTATACACTGCACTCTTTGAGAGAGGTAGTTGGCAAACCAGGCCAAAGACTCCTCAGAGACACCAATACTCTTTAGCCGGCCCACAAGAATGGAATGGTCTACCGTATCAAAAGCTTTGGCCAAGTCAATAAAAATAGCAGCACAATATTGCTTAGAATCAAGGGCAATGGTGACGTCATTGAGGACCTTTAAGGTTGCAGTGACACATCCATAACCTGAGCGGAAACCAGATTGCATAACCGAGAGAATACTATAGACATCAAGAAAGTCAGTCAGTTGATTATTGACAAGTTGTTCCAACATTTTTGATAAACAGGGCAAAATAGGAGGAGGGTTTATTCTCCAGGTCTTTAACCGTTTTCCAGAACTTCTTGGGGTTAGACCCACAGTAACTAACTTTTAAAGTAACTAACTTTGGCCTTCCGGATAGCCTGAGTGCACTTATTTCTCATTTGCCTGAACGATAGCCAGTCAGCCTGAGTATGCGTGTGCCAAGCCTTTCGCCAAATGCAATTCTTGAGGTGGAATAACTCTGCAAGATCACGGTCGAACCAGGGGGCTGAACCTGTTTTTAATTCTCATTTTCTTTATGGGGGCGTGTTTGTTAACAATACCACTGAAAATATTTAGAAAAAAAGGTCCAGGCGTCTTCGACAAAGGGGATCAAGCTGATTCTGTACCATTTTACAGTGTGAAAGGACAGTGTGAAAAGGAAATATCAGAGAAACCACAGTGTGCAGTTTGTTCAGGCCTGTGACGTGAATCAGGTATAATGGTCCCCTTGGCATCACCACTGGTCCAAGGTGAGTTGTGGCCATGGTGGGATGACGCACTGTATCTAAAGTCTGACTGGGACTCATCAGGTTGGGGTTTGTCCAACAGATACCTGTCTCCATCTGTGACCCAGCATGCATCTCTTTAGAAATCTAATCGCACATTAAGGGACAACAACCTTGAGATTCAAACAAGTCTCCCTTCACAAAACCTCCCATTACTAATCTGTCGTCAGGGAGGGACACCAATATGGTGAGTTAGGGGAGGAGGCGGCGGAGTGAGTTACCGATGTGAACTCTCATCCTGTCCGTGCTCATTTTCAGCATCAAATTACCTCGCGAGTGCATCACCGTGCAATAACTGTAAATCACCAAATGAGAAGAAATTATTTAGCCATTTCTAAAGGGCAAAAGAGCTCAGCCGATGAATTACAAGGTAGGGGATCTAACTGAAGCAAAAGACTAATTAGAAGACATCAATAACCAAGCGTGGAGGAGAGCTGTCCACGGCCAGCAGACCAAAGGTTAATAGATAAAAGGATAGCGATCCCACTCCATGGGTTTTCAGTGACACCCGCTTTGACTCTGAATATTCAACGGCTTGTATTCATCCCTTTGACATGTTGTCAAAATGGAAATCTATCATTTGAATTGAAAGCAGTCAAGCACTTGCTTTCATAAGTGAGTGTGAGGGAGGGTGTTTGTGATTTTTTTTGCCACAGACAGGTGTTCTCTGTCGGCCGGGTGGATGCAACTTGAGAGTGTTATTTTGGGAGATATTATACATCATTTTTTCCTCCCCCTGGTTGTTACAGCGACTGCTTGACTGGTTGAGAGAGGAAATGATTTGTACAGCTGAATGAGTAAGCCACTGATGAGAAGTAAGGCGAATTAGAATTGTTTCTGTGAATTGTAGTTCTTGGCACCTTTAAATATTTCATTAGTTAATGTTATATCACTGTATTAATTTTCTCCACAGAGCAGTGAAGATCACTTCTCCTGGGTATTTTGGCGGCGCAAAAAAAGATTAGACTTATCAACCACATATTCATGATGTGATTGTCCTTGCTGATTTACGCGTGAAATACTAGATATGGTCTGTGGTTTGTGTGTTACACAGGGGAATGCAAATCAATTGGATGTGCAATGTAGTAAACTGAATTTCAACCCAACAATGTCCCTCTCTTCAGTTGTGTTTGGGAAGACATGCGCAAGTCAAAGTGACATTGTATTGTCAAGTCCGTTCTGTTGCTGGCTTAGTCTGTAGGGAGGTGAGAGAGACTGCCTCTGAAGGGCCATTCTCAGAAGACTGGCAGACATAACATTAGACATACACACATTCCCACAGGTGAGGGGATGACATAATGCATCAGCTGGGGGATATTGAATGCATGAAACCGGAGTGCTTGTCTGGAATGTGATTACCATTTTGATGACTCTTCTCATTTCTCCCTCTGGATTATAGATGAGATTTTCATTTGTTACATGTCTATCAGCTGTGATACATCGTATTTTTTTCTGTTGAATCCAGTGCCTTTTTCCTGGTCTAGCTAGTCATTGGCTTTCTCTTTCGTGTGCGATGACTGGGGAAAGCAGAGAATTCAAATGCCAGTCACATCATCTGAATATCACGGTTTAAAAGGTTACGTGTGGGCAGAGCCTGGAGCTGAGCAGTAGTCTGTGATTGTGCTTCAGGGAGAGACTCAAAGTCAGACCAGAACATCCTTCAGCAGCTCAGAGGCAGACCAAAATATCCTTCAGCAGCACAGAGGCAGACCAGAACATCCTTCAGCAGCTCAGAGGCAGACCAAAATATCCTTCAGCAGCACAGAGGCAGACCAGAACATCCTTCAGCAGCACAGAGGCAGACCAGAACATCCTTCAGCAGCACAGAGGCAGACCAGAACATCCTTCAGCAGCACAGAGGCAGACCAGAACATCCTTCAGCAGCTCAGAGGCAGACCAAAATATCCTTCAGCAGCACAGAGGCAGACCAGAACATCCTTCAGCAGCACAGAGGCAGACCAGAACATCCTTCAGCAGCACAGAGGCAGACCAAAACATCCTTCAGCAGCAGAGGCAGACCAGAACATCCTTCAGCAACACAGAGGCAGACCAGAACATCCTTCAGCAGCACAGAGGCAGACCACAACATCCTTCAGCAGCACAGAGGCAGACCAGAACATCCTTCAGCAGCACTGAGGCAGGCCAGAACATCCTTCAGCAGCACAGAGGCAGACCAGAACATCCTTCAGCAGCACAGAGGCAGGCCAGAACATCCTTCAGCAACACAGAGGCAGACCAGAACATCCTTCAGCAGCACAGAGGCAGACCAGAACATCCTTCAGCAGCACAGAGGCAGACCAGAACATCCTTCAGCAGCACAGAGGCAGGCCAGAACATCCTTCAGCAGCACAGAGGCAGACCAGAACATCCTTCAGCAGCACAGAGGCAGGCCAGAACATCCTTCAGCAACACAGAGGCAGACCAGAACATCCTTCAGCAGCACAGAGGCAGACCAGAACATCCTTCAGCAGCACAGAGGCAGACCAGAACATCCTTCAGCAGCACAGAGGCAGACCAGAACATCCTTCAGCAGCACAGAGGCAGGCCAGAACATCCTTCAGCAACACAGAGGCAGACCAGGGACATCCTTCAGCAGCACAGAGACAGACCAGGGATAGGGTATCAATACAGCTACTGATGGTAAATGACTGTTGTATTTCAAAAGTATTTCTTGTTAGTGAGAACAAAATGCTACAGTAAACTGGAAAGTGCTCCTCTCTGCACAGACCATACAAACGCTCCTCACCACGTGGCCGCGGCCACCCTACTCTGGTGGTCCCAGCGCGCACGACCCACGTGGAGTTCCAGGTCTCCGGTAGCCTCTGGAACTGCCAATCTGCGGTCAACAAGGCAGAGTTCATCTCAGCCTATGCCTCCCTCCAGTCCCTCGACTTCTTGGCACTGACGGAAACATGGATCACCACAGACAACACTGCTACTCCTACTGCTCTCTCTTCGTCCGCCCACGTGTTCTCGCACACCCCGAGAGCGTCTGGTCAGCGGGGTGGTGGCACCGGGATCCTCATCTCTCCCAAGTGGTCATTCTCTCTTTCTCCCCTTACCCATCTGTCTATCGCCTCCTTTGAATTCCATGCTGTCACAGTTACTAGCCCTTTCAAGCTTAACATCCTTATCATTTATCGCCCTCCAGGTTCCCTCGGAGAGTTCATCAATGAGCTTGATGCCTTGATAAGCTCCTTTCCTGAGGACGGCTCACCTCTCACAGTTCTGGGCGACTTTAACCTCCCCACGTCTACCTTTGACTCTTTCCTCTCTGCCTCCTTCTTTCCACTCCTCTCCTCTTTTGACCTCACCCTCTCACCTTCCCCCCCTACTCACAAGGCAGGCAATACGCTCGACCTCATCTTTACTAGATGCTGTTCTTCCACTAACCTCACTGCAACTCCCCTCCAAGTCTCCGACCACTGCCTTGTATCCTTTTCCCTCTTGCTCTCATCCAACACCTCCCACACTGCCCCTACTCGGATGGTATCGCGCCGTCCCAACCTTCGCTCTCTCTCCCCCGCTACTCTCTCCTCTTCCATCCTATCATCTCTTCCCTCCGCTCAAACCTTCTCCCACCTATCTCCTGATTCTGCCTCCTCAACCCTCCTCTCCTCCCTCTCTGCATCCCTTGACTCTCTATGTCCCCTATCCTCCAGGCCGGCTCGGTCCTCCCCTCCCGCTCCGTGGCTCGATGACATTGAGCCGAGCGGAAATGGAGGAAAACTCGCCTCCCTGCGGACCTGGCATCCTTTCACATTTTCCTCCTCTGTCTCTGCTGCTAAAGCCACTTTCTACCACGCTAAATTCCAAGCATCTGCCTCTAACCCTAGGAAGCTCTTTGCCACCTTCTCCTCCCTCCTGAATCCTCCGCCCCCTCCCCCCTCCTTCTGCAGATGACTTCGTCAGAAAAGAAGGTCACGACATCCGATCCTCGTTTGCTAAGTCAAACGACACCGCTGGTTCTGCTCACACTGCCCTACCCTGTGCTCTGACCTCTTTCTCCCCTCTCTCTCCAGATGAAATCTCGCAGACCGGCCGCCCAACAACCTGCCCGCTTGACCCTATCCTCCTCAGACCATTTCCGGAGACCTTCTCCCTTACCTCACCTCGCTCATCAACTCATCCCTGACCGTTGGCTACGTCCCTTCCGTCTTCAAGAGAGCGAGAGTTGCACCCCTTCTGAAAAAACCTCGATCCCTCCGATGTCAACAATTACAGACCAGTATCCCTTCTTTCTTTTCTCTCCAAAACTCTTGAACGTGCCGTCCTTGGCCAGCTCTCCCGCTATCTCTCTCTGAATGACCTTCTTGATCCAAATCAGTCAGGTTTCAAGACTAGTCATTCAACTGAGACTGCTCTCCTCTGTATCACGGAGGCGCTCCGCACTGCTAAAGCTAACTCTCTCTCCTCTGCTCTCATCCTTCTAGATCTATCGGCTGCCTTCGATACTGTGAACCATCAGATCCTCCTCTCCACCCTCTCCGAGTTGGGCATCTCCGGCGCGGCCCACGCTTGGATTGCGTCCTACCTGACAGGTCGCTCCTACCAGGTGGCGTGGCGAGAATCTGTCTCCTCACCACGCGCTCTCACCACTGGTGTCCCCAGGGCTCTGTTCTTGGCCCTCTCCTATTCTCGCTATACACCAAGTCACTTGGCTCTGTCATAACCTCACATGGTCTCTCTTATCATTGCTATGCAGACGACACACAATTAATCTTCTCCTTTCCCCCTTCTGATGACCAGGTGGCGAATCGCATCTCTGCATGTCTGGCAGACATATCAGTGTGGATGACGGATCACCACCTCAAGCTGAACCTCGGCAAGACGGAGCTGCTCTTCCTCCCGGGGAAGGACTGCCCGTTCCATGATCTCGCCATCACGGTCGACAACTCCATTGTGTCCTCCTCCCAGAGCGCCAAGAACCTTGGCGTGATCCTGGACAACACCCTGTCGTTCTCAACTAACATCAAGGCGGTGGCCCGTTCCTGTAGGTTCATGCTCTACAACATCCGCAGAGTACGACCCTGCCTCACACAGGAAGCGGCGCAGGTCCTAATCCAGGCACTTGTCATCTCCCGTCTGGATTACTGCAACTCGCTGTTGGCTGGGCTCCCTGCCTGTGCCATTAAACCCCTTCAACTCATCCAGAACGCCGCAGCCCGTCTGGTGTTCAACCTTCCCAAGTTCTCTCACGTCACCCCGCTCCTCCGTTCTCTCCACTGGCTTCCAGTTGAAGCTCGCATCCGCTACAAGACCATGGTGCTTGCCTACGGAGCTGTGAGGGGAACGGCACCTCAGTACCTCCAGGCTCTGATCAGGCCCTACACCCAAACAAGGGCACTGCGTTCATCCACCTCTGGCCTGCTCGCCTCCCTACCACTGAGGAAGTACAGCTCCCGCTCAGCCCAGTCAAAACTGTTCGCTGCCCTGGCCCCCAATGGTGGAACAAACTCCCTCACGACGCCAGGACAGCGGAGTCAATCACCACCTTCCGGAGACACCTGAAACCCCACCTCTTTAAGGAATACCTAGGATAGGTTAAGTAATCCCTCTCACCCCACCCCCCCTAAGTTTTAGATGCACTATTGTTAAGTGACTGTCCCACTGGATGTCATAAGGTGAATGCACCAATTTGTAAGTCGCTCTGGATAAGAGCGTCTGCTAAATGACTTAAATGTAATGTAAATGTGGTGACAGTACTGATGGAAAATGAAATGGCCACCATAAATAATGCCAATGTATTTACTGCCCTTGTAAAAAAATATGATGGAATACATTTGAACCCTGAATGCATAGTAAAATGAGTTGTGCTTCAGGGAGAGACTCAAAGTCAGACCAGAACATCCTTCAGCAGCTCAGAGGCAGACCAAAATATCCTTCAGCAGCACAGAGGCAGACCAGAACATCCTTCAGCAGCACAGAGGCAGACCAGAACATCCTTCAGCAGCACAGAGGCAGACCAAAACATCCTTCAGCAGCACAGAGGCAGACCAGAACATCCTTCAGCAACACAGAGGTGTCATGTTTTGTCATATATTGTCTTGTCATTATGCTTTCCCTTCTGTTCGTTTCCCCCTGCTGGTCTTATTAGGTTCGTTCCCTCTTTCTATCCCTCTCTCTCCCCCTCCCTCTCTCACTCTCTCGCTCTCTCTTCTCTCTATCGTTCCGTTCCTGCTCCCAGCTGTTCCTATTCCCCTAATCAATCATTTAGTCTTCCCACACCTGTTCCCGATCCTTTCCCCTGATTAGAGTCCCTATTTCTTCCTTTGTGTTCCGTTCCTGTCCTGTCGGATCCTTGAATGTATTGGTCACCGTGCTGTGTTTGTGTATCGCCCAGTCGTGTCGTGTTTCCCTCAGATGCTGCGTGGTGAGCAGGTGTCTGAGTCTGCTAGGTTCAAGTGCCTTCCCGAGGCTACCTGCTGTTCAAGATCGAGTCTCCAGTCGGTTCTCGTCATTACGAGTGGAAGTTGTGTTTTTTGATTGTATTTTACTTTACTGGATTAAAGACTCTGTTTTCGCCAAGTCGCTTTTGGGTCCTCATTCACCTGCATAACAAGAGGCAGACCAGAACATCCTTCAGCAGCACAGAGGCAGACCAGAACATCCTTCAGCAACACAGAGGCAGACCAGAACATCCTTCAGCAGCACAGAGGCAGACCAGAACATCCTTCAGCAGCACAGAGGCAGACCAGAACATCCTTCAGCAGCACAGAGGCAGACCAGGGACATCCTTCAGCAGCACAGAGGCAGACCAGGGATAGGGTATCAATACAGCTACTGATGGTAAATGACTGTTGTATTTCAAAAGTATTTCTTGTTAGTGAGAACAAAATGCTACAGTAAACTGGAAAGTGGTGACAGTACTGATGGAAAATGAAATGGCCGCCATAAATAATGCCAATGTATTTACTGCCCTTGTAAAAAAATATGATGGAATACATTTGAACCCTGAATGCATAGTAAAATGAGTTGAAGGATATATGGCGGATAGGCTAACTGACTGTAATTGCGCCTTAGCAATAGGCCTTTCCTTTAAAGTGTGTATGTGGAGTAGTAAAGATACTCTTATCTATTGTAGAGGGGTGTTCAGACGGTTGACATACTGTATGGGAGTATTCCTTTAGAGGAAGTCATTGCTGCTACCCGCAAGGATAGCCAGCCTGGCACTTGATGACCTTGTTGAATTCACTGGCACACTCTCACACTCTTGCTGAGACACACGTGCACAAGCGCACACACACACACACACATGGATACGTACACATGGACGTGCACAAACTCAACACACGCACACTCACGCAGACCAGCCACACACTCGCATGCATGCACGCTCACACACACACACACACACACACACACACACACACACACACACACACACACACACACACACACACACACACACACACACACACACACACACACACACACACACACACACACACACACACACACACACACACACACACACCAGCCAACATATCTCAGTCTTCAGTGTTATCAGCAACCAGAAGCCACAGACAAGGAAGCTCTGTGAAGTACTGTCTACTCTACATCTACATAGATTTGGCTGTGTTCTACGATCCTCTCATGTTAACACAGTTATCTATTTTCTGCCTCACACAGCTGCCCTTTACATCCTTTTATCGGGTAAAGATCACAGAATGTTATAAAAATCCCTCCTTTCACAGAAAGCACAATACTTCCATCCACACCGTTTTGTGATCTTGGCATAATGATACACTCATCATTTGTGTGATTACGATCCCGATGATAGATCTGTCAGATGAAAATGAGTTTCCCTCACCTCGGCTACTGTACTGTAGCGCTGATATAAAAACAGCTCCTTTGAAACAAACCTAATTAAAAGAGGGTGGGCTGATGGGGAGTGTAATGAGAGAACCGGTGGTTGGTGGGGGAGATGGGAAAACGAGTTAAAAGGTTCCTGTTTTTGAAGAGCGAGAAGACCGTCTGACTGGTGGGGGACGCTCCCGTCATGGGAAGGAGCCAATCAGCTTGCGCTCTCCCTCTGAGCCGCTTGGCAACAACCTCCTCGGCAAAGGCAAGCTTCTGTGTGTGGGAGGAGTGTTTGCGCGTGTTAATCATACGACAGCCAGTACATGGCCCACTCCTCTGTATTCAGGTATTGTATGAGAGCCAGCTGTTTAATGCACTCAGGTTAGACAAAACACACACAGGCACAGGCGCACGCACACACACACTTTAATTTGTGCTATAAAATGCATGATTCAGAGGTGACCACTTTCATCCCATGATTGACAGATAAATGGACGACCTCATGAATTTATAATGAAGGTCCAGCTATAAGTAGACATGGCACTACGGTCTGTATAAGTTGGGACCAGAATATACAATGAACCTTTACAAGCTCCAGTATAAACTGATAGTCCCATATGGAAAACATAAAGAAGAATTGAACAAGACTCTTATGTTCTACCTGCAGCGAAGACACGTACAAGATTTATAGAAGATTCTTGTGATAGCTGACGTACTGTTTGTGTTGCATTACAAACCATACAAGAGACGTGTAAACCAAGCCTTCTAAGGTGGGGAAATCACCACAGTCATGTATTTAAATCAAATCAAATGTATTTATAAAGCCTGTCACGCCCTGATCTGTTTCACCTGTCCTTGTGCTCGTCTCCACCCCCCCTCCCCACCCCAGGTGTCGCCCATATTCCCTATTATCCCCTGTGTATTTATACCTGTGTTCTCTGTCTGTTTGTTGCCAGTTTGTCTTGACCGTTCAAAACCAGCGGTTTTCCTGTCAGCTCCTGTCGTTTCCCAGCCTCTATTTTTCTCGTCCTCCCGGTTTTGACCTTTGCCTGTCCTGACCCTGTACCCGCCCGCCTGACCTCTCTGCCTGACCCTGACCCTGACCCTGTCATCCTGTACCTTTACTCCATCTCTGGATTACTGAACCCTTTCTGTCCCTGCCCCTGAGTCCGCCTGCCGTCCTGTACCTTTGCCCTACCCTGGATTTTCAACCCCGGCCTGACTTGACCGGTCTTTGCCTGCCCCTGTTGTTACAATAAACAGTGTTACTTCGACAGTCTTCATCTGGGTTTTACCTTGATTCCTGATACAGCCTTTTTTACGTCAGCAAATGTCACAAAGTGCTTACACACTATTCAATTGTGTTTACCACATAAAGGCATTTACGTTAACACGTACACAAATACAACCACTGACATATAATCGGACAGAATATATTCTTATTTTGATTATTCTTTTCCATATGGATTTATAAACATCCTTTATCATATATGTATCAAGGTTAGTCCTATTGAGATACTGAGATCTCCATTCTATAAGGAAACCCAGGGCAAGAGGAAGTATAATAATTTATTAACCAGTGTAAAAAGGCTACGAAAGGGTACAGAATTTTCTCACTCACCAGCATATTAAGGGAATGAAAGGGTGGTCAGCACATGATATAAGTAAACTCCACTATTGGCAGTGTCTCTCTTCCTTTCTGTCAGGGTGGCTGTGTTTTAGGCTCCTAGGCAATGTTTCTAGAGGAGATCAAGTCGGGTTCCCGCTGAGGCATTGGCTCCACTGCCAGAGCACTAGCTGGCTCGTGCTGCTCACGCACAGGTGTCTTCCAATGCACCCTGGCCTCCTGTATCTGGCAGATACACACAAACAGTTGTCAGCCTCAACGGGGGCCTGTATGTGTCACTGGCCTCCATCATGAGGGGGGGGGGGGTAGATGGAGGGAGCGAGCGATAGGGGGGGTAGTGGGGAGAGGGGAGGGTAGTGTAATTAGTGTAGTGTGTGTGCGTGCGTGTACATGCTTCGCTGTGTGTACATATAAGTCACACATAGAGTAGTAGCTACAATGCATCTGTGCCCAAGATGAAAAATGCGCAGCACTTGATTAAGGTTCAGAAAACATTATGTATGGACACCCTTATGGTGTCCGTCAGAGTGACATAGACTGATGGGTTTCTGTTTTACCTTGCGTATTAATGGCATATATTATTATTTATTATTATTTAATCGGTCTGTTAAGTGATTATATCATCAGATTTAAAACAAAAATGCATATATTTTCTCATGGCAAACAAACATTGTTTTCGTCAATTCAGTGAGGTAGATCTGCGTCTGTTGAATGTTTACAGAAATGCAAATGATGCTAAATCTAATTGTATTGGTCGGTTGTAGAGGGTGTAGCGAAATGCTTGTGTTTCTAGCTCCAACAGTGCAGTAATATCTAACAATTCATACACATTGAAAGTAAAGGAATGGAGTTAATAATATATAAATATTTGGATGAGCAATGCTGGAGCGGCATAGACTAAAATACAGTAGAATAGAATGCTGTATAGACATATGAGATGAGTAATGCAAAATATGTAAACATTATTAAAGTGACTAGTTTTCCAATTATTAAAGTGCCCATTGATTTCAAGATTATGTATACAGGGCAGCAGCCTCTAATGTGCTAGTGATGGCTATTTAACAGTCTGATGGCTTTGAGATAGAAGCTGTTTTTCAGTCTCGCGGTCCCAGCTTTGATGCACCTGTACTGACCTCCCCTTCTGGATAATAGTGGGGTGAACAGGCAGTGGCTTGGGTGGTTGTTGTCCTTGATTATCTTTTTGGCCTTCCTGTGACATTGGGTGCCTTAGGTGTCCTGGAGGGCAGGTAGTTTGCCCCTGGTGATGCGTTGGGCAGACCGTACCAACCTCCGGAGAGCCCTGCAGTTGTGGACGGTGTAGTTGCCGTACCAGGTGGTGATATTGCCCAACAGGATGCTCTCAATTGTACATCTGTAAAAGTTTGTGATGGCTTTAGGTGCCAAGACAGAAAAAATTGCTGTTGCTGTTGCGCCTTCTTCACCACACTGTTTGTGTGGGTGGAACACTTCAGTTTATCAGTGATGTGCACCCCGAGGAACTTGAAGCTTTCCACCTTCCCCACTGCGGTCCGGTCGATGTGGATAGTGGGGTGCTCCCTCCTATAGCAAAGTATATTGAAATCATAATTCAATATATTTTGCTATACATTACAGACACAAGAACACAGTAGAGTAGTTTCAGAAGTGACAGAAGCACCAATGTGCTATTCCCAAGGCGCTCTATTTGTAAAGTATAGTGCATAAAGACCTGCCCTTCCATTCAGTTTAGTGGTAAATAGCTGCCACCTGCTGGTGAAAAATAAAAACTACAGTCTGCTTGACATTACTCAGACAGACACACTTAGAAAATGTAAATGTTTTAAAAAAATTATAATGAAGACATAAATACACAATTCTAACCTGTTTAAAATAATGTAATATACAACGCAATCAAATACCACCTATTATAAATGTAGATTACATTACATTACATTTAAGTCATTTAGCAGACGCTCTTATCCAGAGCGACTTACAAATTGGTGCATTCACCTTATGACATCCAGTGGAACAGTCACTTTACAATAGTGCATCTAAATCTTAAAAGGGGGGGGTGAGAGGGATTACTTATCCTATCCTAGGTATTCCTTAAAGAGGTGGGGTTTCAGGTGTCTCCGGAAGGTGGTGATTGACTCCGCTGTCCTGGCGTCGTGAGGGAGTTTGTTCCACCATTGGGGGGCCAGAGCAGCGAACAGTTTTGACTGGGCTGAGCGGGAGCTGTACTTCCTCAGTGGTAAGGAGGCGAGCAGGCCAGAGGTGGATGAACGCAGTGCCCTTGTTTGGGTGTAGGGCCTGATCAGAGCCTGGAGGTACTGATTATTATATTATGATTAGATTATACAGCAGTACAGTACAGTATCCCTTCACCCCTTCATTATCATTTATTTGATTAAAACATGCTCTAAATAATCCACTGTGTCATTCTCTCCTCACATAACCTACAATAACAGAACCTAGATGATATGAGAGAGGAGAGGGACAGTCATAAAGCCATATCATCAAGAAATATATTGTGCCATTAACCCATACGGACTCTTTTGAGATAAGTGCTCCGTTGAAGTAGGCCCTGCATCAAGCGCAGCAGACAGCACCAAGACAAAAGGCTTATGTCTAAATCCTTTCTAAGAACTGCTTATGAGGCCGACGATGAGTGACGACCCTCTCTCTCTTTGGCAAGCATGCCGTTTCAACATGCGTTCTGCTTCTGTAAAGTGGGTAATGAGCCACGCTCTCCTGTGAGTGTTGAGAGAGGAAGACTGAAAGGAAGGGGTACCTCACTGGGAGCAGCGGCTCTGGCTGAGGTCCAGGTACTGCTGAAGGAGAGTCTTCCACGGTCTCATCTCCCCCAGGTAAGTCCTCTCCACCTCACTACCGCCTGCTAACTCGCCCATCCAAGATGTTGTCACAACATAGAAAGATAGAGATGATTGAATGATTGCTTAAATGAATGAATAGGGGTATAAATATGTTGTGTACAATATTTGCCTAGCATAAAGCAGGTAGGATTGGGTTTCTTGAGTGATGTAGGCCTCTAGCATTTGAAATAATGCATGTAGGATATTGCTAGGTTACCCATGAGATAGACAGCGTAGGCAGACAGCAACAGGATTAGAAGCAGAGCCAAAGTCAGAAGGATGAAGAGGATGAGGAACAGTCTGGGTCGAGGGTGAGTGTGTGATGGTTTAGTGCCCTCCTCTTCCTCACTGGTGTGTAGTGTCTTAATGCGCTCCTCTTCGATGCCAACAGTACTGTGTCCATTTACCAGCTGGGAGATGAATAAATACTTGAACCTCTTCTTCGAGGGTTATCGTTGAGCGTCATGTTTTGTTTCTAGAACATATTTTGCATGCCAAGGAGCCTTATCTGTGTCTATTGATAGTACTTTGATTGATCCCTGGTAAATGAGTAGGAATGGATTCAGAGGTGTCGTAGACATCTTTTTTTAAACATATAATTAGGCATAATGATTATGGCTCTAGATTGCAAGAAAAAGCTGTTTCAGGTGTTTGAAAAATGCTAAATTCTACAATAATGGGTGCATGACACCCCTGAATAGATGTGTATACTTTTGCCACCCTTACCTGCTAGATGGAGTTGGCCTACAGCACCATCTAGTGATCATGTCGGGGACAACAGTGGTTGACAAACTGTAGCATTGAAGCTAAACCTAACCCTAACCCTTTCCATGAGCATAACCTCATTCTCCTAACCTGCTGTGTTAATTCACCTAACCTGCCACGTTAATTATCCTAACATACCATGTTAGTTATCCTAACTTGCTTTGTAAACAGACCATACCAATGGCATCACCACACAGGTCAGTGCTGTTGGCATTCTTCCCTCTTCTTTCTCCAGGAGTGGGTGTGGTCTGAGAGCTCATTGGCTGTTCTGAAACCAACCAGAAGAGAGGACAGCCTACTACTATATCTATCCGGAACACTTAAAGACCAATCACGCTACCATAGAAAATAAACCATGACATTATAGATACAAGTCATATACTGGACCATCATGACTGGAGAATGTATAACCAATCTGTTATAACTGATTCCAGGCAAACCATGCGATTCTGTCAGATCTCTGTCTTTGATCAAAAATAAATACATGTCTCACCATGGGGGATTATCGATATGCACACATTAATATTTGAGTACATACAACATGCATGTGCATATATGAATATTTGAGTACATACAACATGCATGTGTATACATGATTATCTGAGTGCCTACAACATATACAGTACATTTTGCATATATATATATATATGGATTTTTGTTGATGAGGAAATATTCAGGATATGATCATCTCTTCCTTCATTCCTTCACCGTATTGGTGCATGCTCAATCTCAATGCATCATTTCCTCCTTCCATCATATTTCCTTCTGTA
The DNA here is from genome assembly GCF_021184085.1 of Oncorhynchus gorbuscha. Classification (NCBI taxonomy): domain Eukaryota; kingdom Metazoa; phylum Chordata; class Actinopteri; order Salmoniformes; family Salmonidae; genus Oncorhynchus; species Oncorhynchus gorbuscha. The sequence goes on from NC_060197.1 coordinate 15,966,431, forward strand.
AAAGAAGATTGATATCCACCGTCTTGAAACAAGGCCAGTAAAAACACTTCACTGTGAGCCTATATGTGTACCTGCACCTCTCAGTGAATGTTTCTCTGACACAACCACAGCCCCACACTTCCTTTGTGCCTTGTCACTGAGGCAGAGAGCCTCAAGGCCAGAGCTGGCTAATTATACCCCAGCGGAGGTGACACACTAACAGGTGGCCGCTCTCCCAGTCTCCCTAGGGACATGGACAACCGTGCCACCACTGCAGCCAGCCAGCACTCAGCTCAAGTCTGTTTTTTTCCCCACTCTTACAGTACCTCTAGAGACTAGTTTGCTGCATCTGATTTAAAGGCACTCGACATACGCCACCATGGAGAGGTTCAGATTAGATATACTGTAGATGCTAGCAGTCACCTGGACATTGTGAAAGCAATGCATGCATCTTCCAGTGTGTTCACATCCATCAGTGGGAGCTGCCATTTTGTCAGTGAGGCGTTCTGCGGCAGTTTTTTAAAATTGTGATTAGGCAGCAGAGCTGGCTGGCTGGCTGTGGGGCCAACTGTATACAGGGGTGGAGGGATGATGGGGGGGGGCAGTGTGAGCGGGGGGGTAGCTGCTGAGGAGATATAAAAAAATACTGTGCATGAAAGTGGTTAGCAACCATGTGGAAGTGTGTGTGGCGTGCGTGCGCTGACGTTGTCACACCTGTTCGTAGGCTTCAATAGGCTGGATGCCTCTAACACCCTGGAGGGACTAACCAGCCGTGGTAATGACTCGCTCACAGCTTTGCACCTCCCCACTTTCACTAATAGTTTGCACTAAACACATCAAACATACTGTATAGTACCTACGCACATATGCAATGCCAGTGCATTGCATGCAATTAACATGCAATGGAGACAGTTTAAAGTTCATTATAACTCTAACATGATTGGAGACTGGAGGATAACTACTCATCACTATCAGCTATTCCATGCTGTTCAGACCTTCAAGCTCACAAAAGGTCTAGACAATATTCTCCTTCACCATGGAAAGTTCATATTGGTAATCCTAGAGAGGTTTAGTGAAGAAAAAGTGCTAAGTCATTCAGTGAAACAAGGCCAGCCATTGAGTCTAGACAAAAGTGAGGACAGAGAATGCATTCAATAGTCTGACGGAATTTGTACCAGCAGAGGAACATTCCTAAGCTTCTTCTTCGTATCTCGGACTGAATAACCCGCAGACAGATAAAGAGCTCATATATTGTAAGAATCCACACAGCCTCGAGAGAATAGTGTCTGTGGACTGACTGACCTAGTCTGCATGCATATGATGTAGGAATGAATAAGACAAGTCCTTCTGTAGCTCAGTTGGTAGAGCATGGCGCTTGTAATGCCAGGGTAGTGGGTTCAATCCCCGGGACCACCCATACGTAGAATGTATGACTGTAAGTCGCTTTGGATAAAAGCGTCTGTTAAATGGCATATATTAAGTCACTAATAAACAGACACCAACCTGTGAGTTTCAGCAGGTCCTTGGGGTCGGCGCACACGTTCATCTTGTGGAGGTCGTTCAGTGATTCTGCCGTGTACAGTTTCCTCTCCTCGTCGAAGCATTCGAGGTATAGACATATCTCTGTCATTGTCTCTGATGTTAGGAACAACTTGAAGACAGGAAAGACTCTGTCAATGGAGTGTTATCACAAACTTAACCAGAGAGCGCCAATTCCATGCCTGAATATAGCCTTTATTTAACTAGGCAAGTTGGTTCAGAACAAATTCTTATTTACAATGACGACCTACATCGGCCAAACCCGGACAATGTTGGGCCAATTGTGCACCGCCCTATGGGACTCCCAATTACAGACGGTTGTGATACAGCCTAGAATCGAACCAGGTTGTCTGTAGTGACACCACAAGCTCTGAGATGCAGTGCCTTAGACCGCTGCGCCACACGGGAGACCACGCCCCTTCAATAAACTATATACTTTCAAAACAAATGGACTTCAAAATGAGTTGAATCCAAAAATAGTCCAAATTAAGAGGCTAATTGATGAAGTCAGTCAAATAGCCTGGCTTTAGTAATGGGTAACCCAGTGGCCCCTGAGAAATGAGTCCAGGGCTGGGCATGGACCCCCTGGGGAGGCATGTGGGACATGACCCACAGCAGATCCATCCGGTGTTATAGTCTGGCACTGCCATCCCCTATATCCCTCCGTCACTCCCAATTCGTCTGACAGAGACAGACAGCTGTGCCCTTGCCTTTTCCAATGGGTCCTTGATAAATGACAGCTCAGGGGGATTTAGAGAATGCCATTTGCCATAGCCAGGAAGGGTCACATCACACATTAAAGGGTCCGTCCATGTCCATTAGCACGCAGCCTTCACCCCGTTTAACACTGATAGGTCTATCGGTCTCTGGTTCAAAGTGCCTTATAAAGTGACATGTACAGTAGTCTGGTCCAAGAACCGTATGTGATTTATCCAATTGCTCTGAGTATCATTATTATACATACATTATATAACATGATAATAGACTGTGGAGTGAGTTATCTATTGCCTGCCTTGCTCAAATGTTTTCTGTTAGTAAGTCACTGTTTTTCGATCACTGTACTTACCAGTCTGAAGGAGAAAAATGAAGCCCGAAAGATAAAGGATTTCCAAGCTGGATCACAATAACCTTGTGTGGTTGTTACCTCAATAACCCAGGCGGATACAGTGTTAATATCACAATATCATTGTGTGTGTGTGTGTGTGTGTGCGTCGGTGTGTCCTCCTTTGCATGACGATCCATTTATCCCGACTTAATTTGGCCCGAGAGAGACAGAGCAGAGGATCAGGTGTCCAAATAGGCCCACTACTACCCACCAGAACTTTAGATAAAGACCCTCCCGTTCCCAATGTAAGTAGAAACCCAAGGCATGAAAGATGCATCTGTCTATTTGTTCCTGACTTGGTGTTAAGCGATACCATTCTCATAGGCTAAAGTTCAAAGCTTTGGTAGACTAAAGAGATAGTTTACCCAAATTACAGTACATATTGATTTCCTTACCCTATAAGCAGTCTATGGACAAGGTATGACAGTATGACATAGGTATGACAGTACACTATATATATAAAAGCATGTGGACACCCCATCAAATTAGTTGATTTGGCTATTTCAGCCACAGGTGTATAACAGGTGTTATACTGACAGGTGTATAAAATTGAGCACACAGCCATGCAATCTTCATAGACAAACATTGGCAGTAGAATGGCCTTAGTGAAGAGCTCATTGACTTTCAACGTGGCACCGTCATAGGATGGTGCCACGTTCAAGTCAGTTTGTCAAATTTCTGCCCTGCTAGAGCTACCCCGATCAACGGTAACTGCTGTTAATGTGAAGTAGAAACATCTAGGACCAACAACAGCTCAGCCGCGAAGTGGAAGGCCACACAAGCTCACAGAACTGGACCACAGAGGGCTGAAACGGGTAAAAATAGCTGTCCTCAGTTGCAACACTCACTACCGAGTTGCAAACTGTCTCTGGAAGCAACGTCAGCACAACAACTGTTAGTCGGGAGCTTCATGAAATGGGTTTCCATGGCTGAGCAGCTGCACACAAGCCTAAGATCACCATGCGCAATGCCAAGCATCGGCTGGAGTGGTGTAAAGCTCGCCGCCATTGGACTCTGGAGCAGTGGAAATGTGTTCTCTGGAGAGATGAATCACGCTTCACCACCTGGAGGTCCGACAGACGAATCTGGGCTAGGCGGATGCCAGGAGAACGCTACCTGCCTGAATGCAGTGCCAACTGTAAAGTTTGGTGGATGAGGAATAATGGTCTGGGGCTGATTTTCATGGTTTAGGCTCCTTAGTTCCAATGATGGGAAACAATGACATTCTATACAATTGTGCGCTTCCAACTTTGTGGCAAAAGTTTGGAGAAGTCCTTTCCTGTTTCAGCATGACTATACCCCCATGCAGAAATGGTGTGCGAAGATCGGTGTGGAAGAAGTTGACTGGCCTCAATCCCATCGAATACCCATGGGATGAATTGATACACCGGCTGTAAACCAGGCCTAATCACCCAACATCAGTGCCCAACCTCAGTAAGGCTCTTGAGGCTGGATAGTCCCTGCAGAAATGTTCCAACTTCTAGTAGAAAGCCTTCCCAGAAGAGTGGAGGCTTTTATAGTAGCAAAGGGGGGACCAACTCCATATTAATGCCCATGATTTTGGAATGAGATGTTTGACCAATTGGGTGTCCACATACTTTTAGTCAGGTAGAGTAACTACTATATGGTACCTATGTTAGCATGTTCACATTTCCCATCCAAATCATCTATAAATAACTTGAGTCACAGAGTAGATTTTTATACTTTAGGTTGATTTGGACATGAAGCACAAAATGCTTCCATTGACTTGCATATTGGTGCAAAAATGTCATTATGCAATTCGGTTGATCTATCCCTTAAAGCTAGAATCTTTAGTTGCTACATCAATTTTTGGAATTATAAATTAATATATACACGTAACGCCTAATGACCTTAGTTCAACTGTCGTTGAACCCAAAATGAGCTTGTTTTACTCCGTTTGTAAACAAACACTTTATAGCCTCGAAACATGGTTAAAACTATACGTTTGATATCATGCATGGTCAGTCAGTCCTTGCATCCATAACTCTGAATTTGAGTGGTTACATTGCTCGGTAACACTATTTTGGTAGTCCGTCTGTAGATGCGCTACAGACGATCAGTAGCAGTTCAGCTATCTACTTACCCTAACGATGGCCGAACCAAATAGTGGCCCATTCCTAATCTTTTTTTTTTTTTTACCAAAAGAGGGTGATCACTTTATGGTTTTAATTAAAGACTCCATAACTCATGTTTTTTTATTCGATAGCAGGTATTTGGAGCCCAAACTCCAGAGAAGCAGGGGCGTTCTTGGTTGTTTGACTAGTTACCAAATCATGCATCTCTGCTGTGCTGCAGTGTAGCGTTAAGTGTTCTATGGAAAAAAAACAGGCATACTACTGTACATCAAGTACTGTAATGTTAAGATCTTCTTCCCATCCTTTCCTCACTCAGCTTGCACAATCACATCTCTCTGGAGGACCCATTTTACAGCCATATGCACAAACTGCAACATTCTCTGAAAAAAAACAGGTTTAGAGGGACACATTGACAACTACACATTTCCAAAGCAACTGTAAAGCAGTTCCTCTTCCTCAAATGTGAAATCAGCCTCCAGGAAAAGCTGACACTAGGTTAAATTAACCAAAAATCAATTTGGTTGACTGGTAATTGGTCTCTACTATTATATTCATTTTGTGTGCATCTGAGAGATTACGTAATGACATACCTCAGCTCAATATGCTACTTATCCTCTGACTGGTCTGAAGGCTGGCCATAAACAATGATTGACCTGGCGATAAGTACTGAAGAGCAAGAAATGCACATTGAGACTGGTCCATAAGTATTTATTTGGGTTTCTCACTTCCCCAATAGACCTAATAAAATACAGTGAGTGTACAAAACATTAACACAATCTTTACATGACAGACTGACCAGGTGAAAGCGATGATACCTTATTGATGGCACTTGTTAAATCAGTGTAGATGAAGGAGAGGGGTTAAAGAATGATTTGTAAGCCTTGAGATGTGGATTGTGTATGTGTGCCATTCAGAGGACAAACAGGAAAGACATATTTAAATGCCTTTGAACAGGGTATGGCAGGTGGTGCCAGGCACGCCGGTTTGTGTCAAGAAATGCAACACTGCTGGGTACCCCCCCCCCCAAATGTGTATCAGGAATGGGCCACCAACCAACTTCACAACTGTGGTAAGCATTGGAATCAACATGAGCCAGCATCCCTGTGGAACACCCAACACCTTGTAGTCCATGCCCCGACAAATAGAGGCTCTGAGGGCAAGGGAGTGACTGAATATTAGCAAGGGGTTGCTAATGTTTGGTATACACAGTGTATAACAAAATATGTCAGGATTCAGGGGGTCCATAGGAAATGTTAACCAATTAGTGCATTTTCAAATAATACATAAATGTTAAATAGGACCACAAACAAAAACAGAGCAACATGGTCTACATCTCACATGACACTTTATTCCCTACATAGACACTCTGGCTGAAATTGGTGCACTGGCAAGTTCATATGGGGAATTAAGGCATCACTTGAGACAGACATGATTACTCATATTTACAAATACCAACCACTTGACCATTGGATAAATTAAGGATAGTAACAGTGATTTTCAAGATTGTTATTTTTTTTTTTAAAGAGCAGGTCGGACCCATTAAAACTCCCCGACGTCAACCCTCTTGTCTCTGAACTTGTTCCTGGCCTTTGTCCGAGCCTTGAATGCAGCTGCGTTGTGGAGATGCTGGAAAAGACCGCAACGTGAACACAATAAGAGACCGGGTTCTTTTTTTTTGCACTAGAAGTATATCCTTGCGAATGTCATGCCAATAACACATTTCAAATGTTAAATGGATAAATCATTAAAACGCAATGAGTCCCATTTGGACTCCTAGACCATTTTATTTGACCATGATGGTCATTTATGAACATTTGAACATCTTGGTCATGTTCTGTTATAATCTCTACCCGGCTACTGACTGCTGGGTTGTGCCTTTGGACTCATCTAGTTCTTCTAGATCCGTTGGTCTGTGTGATTTAACGGAGGGGTGGGATGAGCTCGAGCTGTGTTTGCGAGACAAGGGCGGATCCCGAAGGGGCTAGGTCTTTACAGACTGGTTTGAGCTACTGTTTATGTCAAATTGTTTTGTGATGTACTTGTAGACCTGGTTGTCCTGAAAATAAAAACATTTCATTGGGAGGCTAAATATAAGGGCTGGACAAATTTTGATCAATGAAAAGATGATTTTGGCTGGGTTCTCAAGACTGGTTCATTGAAAGAAAATACACTTGTGACCTTTTCAAAACATTAGTTGCGTTAAATTAGCCATCAAAGAAAGAAAAGCATGCAGTCTAGTAAGGATAATTACCCTTTCGAAGCGGGAGATTTTCATGGACTTCAGTGTGGCCGTGTCAACCAGCACAGGGGGTCCAAGTTCAAACACACCACGAATAAACTCATTGGCCTGTAGGTGGTAATTCATACCAGAGCCCACAAACTCCCTGAAGGCATCGTATGTCCTCTTCCTCACCCAGCTGTCAATGGTCATACGCTCAGTGCTGAAACGAATTGTCTCAGTCTGAAAGTCCCTCTCCTAAAACGCACACACACTCTGTACACTGTTCTGGTTTCTCACAAGACAACAAAATGGGTAAACGTTACTGATAACTAGATGGGTAGATTATATCAACACAGGCACACAACTCACGCCATGAATCAGCAATGAGTCATCACATGAAATTCAAGTTCTATTCCCCAGAGAGTGACCTACTATTGCATAATATGCCCACTCACCTCCACAGCCTTGAGCACGTCCCTGAACACAGACCTCTGCTTCCTCTTCTCAGTCTTGGCACGGTGTTTGTTGCAGTCGGTGGCCAGAGAGTTCAGCTTGTCACACAGGGGCTCCCAGTCATCATACTCAAACGCCTGAGAACATCACATCAGAGCACAGGTCAGTCATCACTAAAGAAGTGTTTACAGATTAACACGCTATGCTGGCACTGCATTTCAGTCAAATTCTATTTTAAATTCAGTACAGGGTGGGGATGTGCACAGCTAAACAAAACAGACAGTATTCGAATACTTGAGTATTCATTTGAGCAAAAACTATTTAAAGGTAGGTATATTTTAACTGAAAAGGCTTTGTCTAAATTAAAAATATCCATGTGACATTGTTACATACAAGGTTATACCATAACACTTCAAATTATACATATTTTTCAATGTGGATATTGGGACGGCAGGGTAGCCTAGTGGTTAGAGCGTTGGACTAGTAACCGAAAGTTTGCAAGTTCATATCCCGAGCTCACAAGGTACAAATCTGTCGTTCTGAAAATAAGAATTTGTTCTTAACTGACTTGCCTAGTTAAATAAAGTTAACATTTATTTTGTTTTTATGAAATGCCCCAATAAAACAAGCACAACTGGAGCCTTCACGTATAGCTTGTTGTTTATGTTAGCCATTCAAAGCAGCTAAATGTTTAGCATAGGATTTAAAATAATTATAAAAGTGACTGAAATGAGAAGGAGTAGGCTACAACGCGCAACTAACAGGAAGGCCATTTCATCTGAATGGGTGTTGGGGAGAAACCGCAAAATGTTGCCTCAACTAGCTAGCTTCTCAAGGCTACTCCAGGCAAGGCGAAATGGAAAAAATAACATCGCGACTGCTACAAGTTAGCTAGTCTTGGCTGTAGCGTCCCCATCTATGCTGACATCGGCTCGCTCCAACCTAACCGGCACCTCCGCAGCCTCTCCCATTTTCTTTTACATTGTCGATAAATAGAAGACATTTTCTTCGAACAAAGATAAAATGACATGCTACAAACAGATGCACAGAGAGCCCTTTACTTTTATTGATGGACATGTTCTAAAAGCGAGCGATGGGAGTTAAGGGTGTGTGTTGTTTATAAGTCGGCTATAGGCGCTGGAGGAATAGTGTTTCTTCAGGAGACTACCGTGTGTATGGAATCATGTCGTAGCCAAAAAGAGTGTTAAACAAATCAAAATATATTTTAGATTCTTCAAAGTAACCACCCTTTGCCTTGAACGCTTTGCACACTTGACATTCTCTCAACCAGTGTCATGAGGTTGTCACTTGGAATGCATTTGAATTAACAGGTGTGCCTTGTTAAAAGTTAATTTGTGGAATTTCTTTCCTTCTAAATGCGTTTGAGCCAATCAGTTGTGTTGTGACAAAGTAGGGGTGGTATACAGAAGACCACCCTATTTGGTAAAAGACCAAGTCCATATTATGGCAAGAATGCTCAAATAAGCAAAGAGAAACGACAGTCCATCCAAACATGAAGGTCAAGTCAATATGAAACATTTCAGAAAAACAAAGTGTCATCAAGTGCAGGTCGCAAAAACCATCAATCGTTATCAAACTGGCACTCATGAGGTCCGCCACAGAAAAGGAAGACCCAGAGTTACCTCTGCTTCAGAGGATAAGTTCATTAGAATTACCAGCCTGAGAAATTGCAGACTGTTGCATTGCAACTGTTCAGAGGAGACTGCGTGAATCAAGCCTTTGTGGCCAAATTGCTACAGAGAAACCACTACTAAAGGACACCAATAAGAAAAAGAGACTTCCTTGAGCCAAAAAACATGCACATTAGACTGGTGGAAATCTGTCCTTTGGTCTGATGAGTCCAAATTTTAGTTGTGGTTCTATCCACCATGCCTTTGTGAGATGCAGAGTAGGTGAACGGATGATCTCTGCATGTATGGTTCCCACCGTGAAACTTGGAGGTGTGATGTGTGGGGGTGCTTTGCTGGTGACACTGTCGGTGATTCATTTAGAAGTCAAGGCACACTAAACCAGCATGGCTTCCACAGCACTCTGCAGCAATACGCCATCCCATCTGGTTTGCAGTTAGTGGGACTATCATTTGTTTTTCAACGGGACAATGAGCCAACACACCACCAGGATATGTAAGGGCCATTTGACCAAGAAGGAGAGTGATGAGTGCTGCATCAGATGCTACAGTCCGGTGATTGTAGAGGCCAGGTCCCCAACTGCGATAATTTGGGATGAGTTGGACTGCAGACTGAAGGAAAAGCAGCAAACAAGTGCTCAGCACATGTAGGATCTCCTTCAAGACTGTTGGAAAAGCATTCCAGGTTAAGCTGGTTGAGAGAATGCCAAAAGTGTGCAAAGCTGTCAACAAGGCAACGGGTGGCTACTTTAAAGAATCTAAAATAGATTTTGATTTGTTTAACACTTGTTACTACATGATTCCATATGTCTTCACTATTATGCTACAATGCTGAAGATAATAAAAAATACAAATAATAAAAAAAACTTAAATGAGTAGGTGGGTCCAAACTTTTGACTGGTACTGTAGATTATTTAGAATCCCCCCCCCCTCATCCCCCATCTCTAGTATACGGGGATTGAAAATCAATGCAAGATTTGAAAAGCACTTTCTAAATGAAATAAATGATTCTCCTGAATTTAAAATGGAACTGAACCACAGACCAGGTGAGCACTTACAGGGTCCATATCCCTAGCCAGCTCAAACAGCAGAGCGATGGTCTCTCCCGCTGCTATCCTAATGTTGACATCATCATTCTCCAACAACCAGGGTAGTTTGGGCAGGTGCCTGACATATTCCAGTCAAAAACAAGTAGAGTCTCAATTTAAGACTCCCCATCCCCATGACATTTCCTTTATCTACGCTGGTAAGACAACTGGACAAGTAAAAACATCAAGCACACATTCACTATATTGTTTAGATCAGATGCATCCAATGACCTATAGGCTGAAACGGACTGAAAGTCGTGTCCCAGAGAGACTTCGAGGTTCAAGTTAAGTACTTGTGCGAGTACATACTTGCGTGTGACTGCTTTGACCTGGCTGCCTGTGCAGATTGTGAGCAGCAGGGCCCAGGAGAGGAGGGCATTGGTGTGGAGCAGGGTGGTCTGGGGGTTGAGAGTGGGGCGACTCCCATCCTCCTTCACATAGGAACGCATGAACAAACTCTCAAAGCTCTCCATGGTGGCATACACATCCTGGAGACCCAGAGAGAAAGGGGTTAGTCATTTATGTTTAACCAGGGTGTGAGATTGGACTATGCAGACATTTGGAGGGTAGTCTTGGTTTCTGTAGCTTGTGCCAAATGCTGAACAGAAAATGCTAAACAGAATGCCAAACTGTTCAGCAAAACAACACATTTCAACACACACACACACAAGCATAGAGAATATCACATTGGAACATCAAATACAGCCACATACCAGGATGTCATCTTCCACCACGAGAGTGCACAGGCCGAAACTTATTGCGCACTATAAAAGAAAGAAAAGGCTTTCAGTAGAACAATAAAGGCCACTTCTAGCAAACCAAACTTATTTTAAATGATAGGTTCCGGGCAGACACTCACCGCTTGTCTGGTTTGGATGTTGGCCGCTCCATCCAACAGAATGTTCTTGAAAATGGGTTTGAGGGTCTTGAACACCTCCTCGCTCTCAACACCTGAGCCCAGCTGAATACACAGCAGACAGGCCAGGGAGGCTGCTGCACACTGCTCCTGTCCTTTACCTGGGAGAGGGATTTGATTTATTAGGATCCCCATTAGCAACAGCTAGTCTGACAACAAAAAAAATACATTACAGACAAAAGATTTTACATACATTAACATGTAGTGTGCGCGCATCGATCAGTTCCACATACACACAAGTAGGTCAGGTCAGTACATACACACAAGTAGGTCACATGGGGGAGAGGCATTGTATTTGTTTCTTGAAACCAGGGTTGCTGTTCACTTGCGCAATATAAGATGGGAGTTCCATGCACTCATGGCTCTGTATAATACTGTACATTACCTTGAATTTGTTCTGGACCTGGGGACTGAAACAACCCTTGGTGGCATGTCTGGTGGGGTAAGTGTGAGTTTAAGTTGACTACGCAAATCATTTGGAATTTCAAACACATTGTTTAAAAAAAAACAAGTGACCAAGTCAGTCTTTACTCAACTCGTAGCCAAGAGAGACTGGCATGCGGTGTCCCTAAACCGGGTCAGTTGTTGCTCAATATGCAATTAGGTGACTAGAATGACGTTGGAAACGGACAACTTTCCGGGACATAGACATGTCTTATATGGGCAGAATGCAGTTAAATTAACAATAATTTAATCTGTGTCCAATTTACAGTAGCCATTAGTGAAAAAATACCATGCCATTGTTTGAGGATAATGCACAACAAGAAAACACTTATCACAGACCTTGGTTTGATACATTCACCTCTAAAGGTAAATAATGTACTTACATTCAGTAATCTTGCTCTGATTTGTCATCCTGGGGGTCCCAGAGATAAAATGTAGCGTAGTTTTGATGATAAAATCTATTTTTAATATTCAAATGTAGGAACTGGGTTCTACAGTTTGACCCCATTGCAGTCTCTGGCGCTACACCCACCCCGCCATTTAGATGTGTTACGGTTAGTATCTTTTTTGTAAGGAAGCTAATGATCCATCTTGTATTTCATTCCTGGGAGTTCGTAAACATAATTTTTTATTACCATAGCATTTTTGTATGATCTCTATAGTTATGTACTCAAATGTATAAATTGACCAATTTATACAAGACTTGATACAAAATATTGTGTAGTGATGTAATTCTTCACTGGATCTGTCTGAAACTTTGCACAAATTGCTGCCATGTTGTGGACAACATCTAAATTACACCTAGAATCCTACATCACCGTCTGGCCTTTCTCTTGTATTTCAAAGATGCAAAAAGGAAAAATGCCTGTTTGTTTTGTGTTACCAGAGCTAATGTGTTATTCTCCTACATCAATTTCACATTTCCACAAATTTCAGTGTTTCCTTTCAAATGGTATCAAGAATATGCATATCCTTGCTTCAGGCAGTGAAATGTTTTATTTAAATCTAACAATTTGCTAAGCCCTCGTTGCGAGCTGATAGGTCTGCTTTACTACTCTTGGGTACAGGAATGACTTTGCCTTCCCTCCAGGAAAAAGGACAAAGACTTTATTCTAGGCTCAGATTAAAGATATGACATATGAGTGGCTAGAGTCAACTACCATTATCAGTAACTTTAAGGGGGTTATAGTAACTGCTGAAAACGCAATACTACAATGTTGCTGTATTGGTATTCGGTGAATAAACACATGACTTGGTGAAAGACTGAAAGCCTGTAGTAAGCTAACCTTTCTTGAGACAGCGCTCAATGCTGTCGGTGATGGTCATCCTCCTGTCTGAAATGAACTCGTACAGGATCCTCGTTGCCATGGCAGCCTTCAGCCCATCAAGAGCTCCTTGTCTGGTCTTGGCACTGTCAATGAGGTAGAACAGTAAAAGATGTAGGCCTAGTGTTTGCAGTAGCTTATGTAACATCCACACAATTCAGTTTTTAGCAGCAATCTTATGAATGGAAGGGTTGACGTCTTGTTGCACTGTGTTCATTAGTTAACATCTCAGGTTCTGTCGATCCAGTTCTAGGCCTATGTGATCTGGTTCCACATCTTCTGAAAGCGATATAGCTAACAGAAATAGCAGGTAGATCAGTTTCCCCACAGTGGTTTAGACTTGCCTCTTATCCACAGTGCGGTCAATGAAAACATTCAGCTTGTACTGGAAATCCTCCTGGGCTGTCTCCTCATCTGCTTCCCCTCCTACACACATAGGAAGATGAATACAATACACCATGAGAAATACAGAATTGTACTATGCTATTCCCCTAGTAGTTCATATTTTTTTGAACCATTTAAGATAGAAACATAAAAAGGCTGTATGACATTTATCACAACTTCACAGGTGAATTGTTACAGCGCTTTTTAAATGTATTTTTTTACTTGCCCTTTGTTGCTTTATGAATGGGACACAGGCAAGCGTGTGCACACGATCACATACCTTCGTCTGCCACACTCATGGCATCACTGAAGCTGCTGCAGTGGCTGAGGGTCTCGATGGAGGCATCCTCATCGCTGAAAGGTTGCACAGCTCCATGAGGCCCCACTAGAACAATCACATGACCCCCACCCCCCAAAAAATTATATTATACATAGTCATGGTACAATGTGTGCATTCTACTCTGGGGGTTTAACCAGTACACATCCATGCAAGCACAATGTAGAACTTTAAATGCAAGTATTTGACAGAACAAAAGCCATATAGCTACTCTTATGGGATATGCACTGATATTTTCTCCCTCAAAGTCAAGGGCTCCCTAAAGCCCCTTAAGTGGGTAGCTGGCCAGGCAGTGACAGAATCTAAACCCAGCTGGTGCAGCTTATGTTAAATCTGTTCCCATCTAAGAGGAAGGGACACACGGTCTGCTCTGCACATGTGTAAAAGTGACTATGTTCATGTGGCAATCCATTGCTTCCTTCTCAGACCGTAGCACTGAACAGACAATACTGGGGGAAAAAGTCGACTAACACGATCCTAATTTATATCAATGCTGGCCCTACAACGTGTGCCAGCTATGTAAGCTAGCTTGTTGTAATGTGAATAACTGGTTAGCTAGCTAATCCAGCGAGTGTTATATAACCATGATGGGATTGGATGAATCTGTCCCGGTCAAGCGTGTTTTACATCGGATGAAAGTTGATAGCATTCGTTTTGAGCCAGGTGCCCAGTTCAAAGTCCACGGCGAAGTAGTCACAAAACAAAAGTTAGGTAGGCGCGTGCAGTAATGAGTAGTATTCGGTGTTCTCGCATGCAAATGTGAATGCTTTTGATATCTGCCTTCCAATGAAAGCTGGTTAATTTCAAACGTATTTTATGGAAAAGCATGTTTTACGTTTCTGGACGATCCACCATGCTGCCTTGTTGACAGCATGACCAACGCGCATAAATAACTGTTCGACTTGAGAAGGGCGCTGCTCCCTCACAGCTTTTGACCGTTAACGTCACGGGCCATAGGACCGTGCCCTGCGGCTCAGCATAATCGACGCCGCCCATTATTTGACTTGATTGGCTGCCGACCTCACGCAACTGTTGTGGCGTCCATCCAACTAAAGTTATTGTACTAAAACAACCATCCCTTTGCAGGAAGGGCGTCCAGGAGAACTCGCTAAAAACTAACACACACGACTAACACTGGCAAACTGACGTTAGTTGCTAGGTAACAAATTCGTTTCAAAAGTCAATCTAAAAACAATGCAATCGCGGTATTGGGTGTACTTTCTATAATCACAATACGTATACAATGTCGGCAAACAATATGATATTGATCGTTGAAGTGAATTACAATTATTTTAAGAGAAAGCGAGAGTTATGTCTGAAAGCTCTTGGCCTGATGTCAACATAGGCAATGATGCCACTTTTGTAGTCCTGTCAGACATTACTTGTCGTTCATCTCAACACGCTTTAAGAATGCACATAACTACAATTCCTAATATAACTTACAACCACGAGAGCAGGCCGAAATCAACCCGGTCTGTAGCGATTTTACTTACCCCTGGAACTCATCTTCTTGGATCTTGGCATTTTCGTGCAGAAATATGAGAATATGAGCTAAAATAAATCAGCCGACACACGACCAGTTTTTATTAAACTGTATCATAAATTGACAATCTTTCCGTGGCACGGTAGAGAGAAAGGAATTCAAAGCGATCCTGGAGAAAGACTGTAGGCGAAGAAGATACATTTTTCCTCGGAAAAAAATAGGGATGCGTTAATGTCGTGAGGTTCTAAGAATTTATACGACCAACGTAACATGATCACACATAGGTTTACCCCTACACCAACGACCAATCATGTTGCATAAGTGTATGACGCATTGTGATTGGCATCTCTTTGCTGTCTGTGGGTCATGTTCTCTGTGGTCATGTTCTTTGACAGCCACACGAGAGTGCTGCTACCCTGTCCACAAAAGCCCTGCTGTATCGGTCGTTGCTATTCGGAATCCTTTGGACGTCCAATTCTGACGTCACCATATCGAAGTTGAAAATGGTTAGGGTTACTAAGGTTATGTAATAGTTTAGGTTAGGGTTTATGAAGAATAATGGTAAAACATTAAATAGGGCTTATGGTAGGGATGTCCCAAGGATGCCAGATAGCACTAACCCTGCTGTATCCCTGGCCTAAAATACACAGTGGTGAGGTCTTCTGACTGGGTGGACAATGATGTATATAAAGAAGTGGAGGCTGCTGATGGGAGGATGGCTAATAATAATGTCTGGAACAGGACCAATGGAATGGGATCAAACACATGGTAACCATGTTTCCAAGATGACGTAGCAGTCGGACGTCTGTTTTGTCTTGTCCCGTCCCGTGCATATACAGTTGAAGTCGGAAGTTTACATACACCTTAGCCAAATACCTTTAAACTCTGTTTTTCACAATTCCTGACATTTAATCCTAGTAAAAATGCCTTATCTTAGGTTAGTTAGGATCACCACTTTATTTTAAGAATGTGAAATGTTAGAATAATAGTAGAAAGATGTATTTATTTCAGCTTTTATTTCTTTCATCACTTTCCCAGCTTCTACTTTTTTTTTAAACACCCTTCCAGAAACAAGTCTCTCACAGTTGCCGCTTGTTATAGACCTCCTCAGCCCCTAGCTGTGCCCTGGACATCATATGTGAATTGATTGTCCCCCATCTATTTTCAGAGTTCGTACTGTTAGGTGACCTAAACTGGGACATGCTTAACACCCCGGCCATCCTACAATCTAAGCTAGATGCCCTCAATCTCACACAAATTATCAAGGAACCAACCAGGTACAACCCTACATCCGCAACCATGTGCACCCTCTTAGATATCATCCTGACCAACCTGCCCTCTAAATACACCTCACTGTCTTCAACCAGGATCTCAGCGATGCCTCATTGCTAGCTTTTTCAAACTGAAATTTGCATCCTGTAGCACTAATTCCAAAAAGTTTTGGGACACCATAAAGTCCATTGAGAATAAGAGCACCTCCTCCCAGTTGCCCACTGCACTGACGATAGGAAACACTGTCACCACCGATAACTCTACAATAATCAATCATTTCAATATCAATGATGTCGCTCTTGCTGCTGGTGATTCTCTGATCCACCTCTACGCAGACGACACCATTCTGTATACATCTGGCCCTTCTTTGGACACTGTGCTAACAAACCGTTAAATGAGCTTCAATGCCATACATCACTCCTTCTGTGGCCTCCAACTGCTTTTAAATGCTAGTAAAACTAAGTGCATGCTCTTCAACCGATTGCTGCCAGCACCCTCCCGCCCGACTAGCATCACTACTCTGGATGGTTCTGACTTAGAATATGTGGACAACTACAAATACCTAGTTGTCTGGTTAGACTGTAAACTCTCCTTCCAGACTCACATTAAGCATCTCCAATCGGCTTTCTATTTCACAACAAAGCCTCCTTCACTCATGCTGCCAAACATACCCTCGTAAAACGAACTATCCTACCGAACCTTGACTTTGGCAATGTCATGTACAAAATAGCCTCCAACACTCTACTCAGCAAACTGGATGTGGTCTATCACAGTGCCATTCGTTTTGTCACCAAAGCCCCATATATTACCCACCACTGCAACCTGTATGCTCTCGTTGGCTGGCCCTCACTACATATTCATCGCCAAAACCACTGGCTCCAGGTCATCTATAAGTCTTTGCCTTCTCCATGTAGAACAAAAACTAAGCAACAATGCCGACAGTCATCAAGCTAGATAAGATATCAATATTAAATATGTTTAACCTTTCTAGGGTAAGTGGGATGGTGGCGTCCCACCTGGCCAACATCCAGTGAAATTGCAGCGCGAAATTCAAAAATACTAAATTCAAATATTTAACATTCTTGAAAATATATGTGTTATACATCAAAATAAAGCTTAACTTCTTGTTAATCCAGCAGCCGTGTCAGATTTCAAAAAGGATTTATGGCGAAAGAAAGCCATACGATTAGGACAGCGCACCACATACAAGCACATGAAAATCATATTTCAACCAGGCAGGTGCGACACAAAAGTCAGAAATAGTGATATAAAAAATGCCTTACCTTTGACGATCTTCTTCTGTTGGTACTCCAAAAGGTCCCAGTTACATCACAAATGGTCCTTTTGTTCAATAATGTCCTTCTTTATATCCATAAACAGTTTAGCTGGCGCGCTACAGTCAATAATCCACCCATTTTCCCTCCATCAATATGCATACAAAATTAATGCCAAATGTTGCTAATAAACTTTTCCAAACAAGTCGAACAACGTTCATAATCAAACCTTAGGTATCCTAATATGCAAATAAACGATACAATTTAAGACGGCGAATCATTATTGTCTTTACCAGAGAAAAATACCAAAGAACGCGCTTTCTTCCACGCGTTTGGAAACACTACAGCAAAACTACCATTTCTGGGTCATTTTTTCAAAAACCAGCCTGAAACTCTTTCTAAAGACTTTTGACATCTAGTGGAAGCCCTAGGAAATTCAATCTGGGAGGACTTGACCTTATAATTAAAGTAATTGCCATTGAAAAAAGTGGTAAGCTGATTTTTTTTGGGGGGGGGGTGGTTTGTCCTCGGGGTTTCGCCTGCCATATCAGTTCTGTTATACTCAGACATTATTTGAACAGTGTTAGAAACCTTAGAGTGTTTTCTATCCAAATCTACCAATTATGTGCATATCCTAGCTTCTGGACCTGAGTAACAGGCAGTTTACTTTGGGCACACTTTTCATCCGGATGTCAAAATATTGCCCCCTGCTCCAGAGAGGTTAAGTGATTAATAAGACTGAACTAGATCTAAGGTAATTCAATAATAAATATTGTGTTGCACCTTTAACCAAATGCCTAACAAATGAACAACTCTTGAAAAAATACAAAGACTTTTGATTGTCTTTATTAAGACATCCTCTATATTCCATTTTAGCTAGAACGACCAGTCAGCCCGGGCCACCTGCACGCACGACCCCCACCAGTCTAGTCAATGATTAAACCCTCTCCCAACACAATTTATTTTGCGGTACACACCTTACATTGCTTTAATTCCCAAGGGAAGGTTTGGAAACTAAAAACTAAAAACTCACATACACATCAAATATACATTAACACACAGAAACAGCTAATCCTCCCTGTAATTAATCTCATAGGACTAATTGTACTGTAAAGCTCTTTTTACTTGCACACAATATAGCTGGATAGCACACAATGCATTTCTTAGCCGGTATAAATGATTGGTTACACACTTTCTTCCGATAACAGTCTCCAGTATCAACATTTCCAAGCAAACACAAACAGGGAGTAGGAGGAATCTGTAGACTTGCTGAGATAAAAGAACATACTCTTTGCCAGAATTCAGCCATTCTTCACAAGACCATAACATATGCAAATATGTCCCCTTTTGTGTTTACACCTCCAGCAGAGGAATTCCATTTCTGAGTAATTCAGGATCACTGGCATATACAGTGGCAAAAAAACTTATGTGAACCCTTTGGAATTATCTGGATTTCTGCATAAATTGTTCATAAAACTAGATCTGATCTTCATCTAAGTCTCAACAGACAAACAGTCTGCTTAAACTAATAACACACACATTGTTGTATTTTTCTTGTCTATGTTGAATGCATCACTTAAACATCCACAGTGTAGGTTGGAAAAAGTATAGGGTGTGTTCAATAAAGACACAAAAACATATAATTGTGTGTTATTAGATTAAGCAGACTGTGTTTGTGTATTGTTGTGACTTAGACGAAGATCCTATCAAATTGTATGACCAATTTATGCAGAAACCCAGGTATTCCAAAGGGTTCACATACTTTTTCTTGCCACTGTAGTATGTTCTATGGATGGCCTTAAATTGCAGTAATTTATGTCCGAGTGTATATGATCATGACGGGGCATTCAAACACATCTGTATCCATTCATCATCATCAATAGCATCTCCCAGGTCTTCCTCACATTTTTGTTTGACATGTTTTGTATCATCAGGAAAAGTCTATCAACACTTGATACAGTTTGTAAATCAACTTTGGAGGTTTGTCAGACTGCCATAAAATAGCATCTGGCTTGTCCAGTGTTTGCTGCACAGAGGGAACAAAGTGTTGTATCTGCAAAAATTCACCTCACCTCCATCACAGCCTGGTCTTCCCTGGCTGCCTGACCCTGCTGAGACCCCTGTTTAAGTTTAATCTGCTGTCCTGTAGCTACTGTTGGTCTACCCATCAAGATGGAACTTTGTATCATTTACTGATATTTTTAATATAGGCCTCCTACAAAATTAACGTGAGCTCCGTAGACTGGCTGTCTGACCCTGCTGGGACCCCTGTCACCATCTGATCATGATAAAACATGAGCACTGTGCTGTGTACTGACTACACTAAAGGGCTGCATTCCCTCTATTCCCTCAAATGCAACCACGCGCAATAATCTCTGTCGGGACCCGCAGGTCCCACAGGCGTCCAGCGAGTCCCGACAGAGATCATTGCGCGTGGACGCATTTTTCATGCTGCAGAGGGAGCAGGGGTTCAGACAGACTACTTTGGGATGAAAATATTTTTGTTGTCCCACAGATTATTGGAAACGGTCCTCTTTCATTGTATTAAAAACACATATTTTTATTTGTCTCTGCCTGCAAATCGTCCTCACAAAATGTAGGCTATATCATACATATGCCTATGCAAAACGTAGCAAGTGTCGCTGTCATCATTCGTGATGCTTCCAGTTCATTAGCCATACCTGCGAGATCATGTGCGAGTGGGATCTCAAAATAGAGTAGGCTAAAGCCTATGAATGGGCGGAGAAGCACTGGCAGTTATCTTTCCAAGGACATGTTCTTCCTTAATAGGCCTATGATTATAGTTTACTACATAGCCTAGAAATAGTCCTGAAAATATTGATCACCCATATTTCTCCATCTGAAAATCTTCCCTCTCCTAAAAGGTAGGCTTTGAAAAATAGTTATAGAGAAAGTGCAAGTCTCTCCAAATCTGTCCTGCAGATTGTGTCCCACAGATATTGTGCCCCTTTTAATTCAACATTTTTTAGTAACTATTTGCATCAGCCTTTTAAGTAAATCCAACAAGGAGGATCATTTAAGTATAATATTTTAGTGCATTACAAACTCAAATATATTAAGTGCAAACAACTAACAGGATCTCAAAAATTCCTTTCATTCAACTTAATTTTATCAGGTTCAGAAGTTTTTTTTAGTTTGCCCTGCTTAAGTCCTTCAAGTACCAGAACTAATGTTATAAGTTTGATATACTTAATGTAATCAGTTACAGAACTAATATTGTAAGTTTAATTAGTTGAATTTACTCAGTATCGTAATTTATATTCTATGTTTAATCTACAAATGTTTTTTTGCTCAGTTACTTATGGTACTCAAGTTAGTAAAAATTTATTTAAATTGGGTTCCTACTACGCAAATATATACTCACAACTATACTTAAAAAGCTGATGCAAATAGTTACCTCAATATACTTGGGATAATTGAATAAAACTGATTATTTCTATACAAGGGAATATGCAAAAAGAAACAACAGTGTTCAGCTTCAAACTTCAACACCTTTATTTTGAATAAAGGCTTTCTTCAAAATTATATCTCAAATTGCCCCTTAAACCCTACTCCTTGAGTATTTGTGGAGAGCTCATTATTTTTTAATCTGTAAGCATTCTGGGTATAACTCCACCTTGCCTCCTAAAGTTACATACAGATAGCTTGCACCTGAATGCAAATCATTTCAGATCTTCACAACTCCATAAAGCTTAGGTGATAGTTTGGGATTAGCACTTTGAACTCACATCTCGTACATTTTGGCAAGAATTCTCTAGTGGTCTGTGTGCCCCTTAACATCAAAGCGATATTTTAACAGAAATGTAAATTAACGATTTATCTTAATAGATTTTACACAAAGCACAATATGAATTTTAGCTCAAATACAACCTCATTCAAACTGTTTTAGATTCATCAAAACATGGGTTTTCAAAACATACATTACATATATTGTTACAAAATATATGCCAAATTGTCCCTTAAGCCTGACTCCATTTGCACTAGTGAAGCCCATATGGACACATTATTCCGACAGGTATAAGCATTCTGGGTATAACTCCACCTTAACTCCTTAGGTAAAGTTACATCCAGATAGACTACAAATAATCTCAGAAATCCACTAGTGCATATGAAGTACAGGAAGTTTTAAAACAAAGCTGGTTTTTAACCAGGAATTGACAATGTCTCTTATGACTTCACCTGAAAAAGAGCATCATGTAAACTGTAGCTCCTATACCACCTAATAACTAGTTTTTCAGCTTACAGAGTAGGGTTTAGACCACAGTTTGTGAGTGGCCATTTGAGAGTTGTTATAGATATCTTAAGATATCACTGAAAACTGAAAGATGAAGTTATCTTTAGATCTTGGACCCGTGGGGAGGTCCTGAGATCATCAAGTTCCAAGAATACTTTTTGGAACACCTCAAAGGTATATTTCAGTTCTTTGGGGTACCTTAGATTTGCAGTGCTGCCTTGAACATGTTGTGAATACGTGAACAACAAGAAGGTGTCTGCAAGGACAGGTATAGTTAGATAGCTAGGTGTAGTTAGCTAGCTAGCTACATATTGTTCCTACCTGTTACTTCCTGGGTAGCTTGCCTAGCAACCTGTCACGTTCTGACCTTAGTTCCTTTGTGATGTTTTTGTTTTAGTATGGTCAGGGCGTGAGTTGGGTGGGCAGTCTATGTTCTTTTTTCTATGATTTGGTATTTCTGTGTTTGGCCTGGTATGGTTCTCAATCAGAGGCAGCTGTCAATTGTTGTCCCTGATTGAGAACCATACTTAGGCAGCCTGTTTTCACCCTTGAGTTGTGGGTAATTATTTTCTGTTTTAGTGTGTTTTGCACCTGACGGAGCTGTTTCGGTTGTGCTTTTTTGTTTCTTTGTTTGAGAGTGTTCAGTTTTAATAAATAACATGAACAAGTACCACGCTGTACTTTGGTCCTCACCTTCTTCCACCGACGACCGTTACACAGGCAAACTACCTTGCAGGGGCACGTGTTCAGTTCTACTGTAATGTTTGCTGACGATGCGTTTTTTGGTAAGCTAGGTAGCTAATATGTTACATACGTAGCTATTTCGGTGAATATAAAACTTACACAGAAATGACAAAAGTTATAAACAGAGCTGAGGCGAGTAAATGCACTGCTAACTTACTAACGTTAGCTAGTAGCATGCCCACCACTAGCTAACTATACAGACATCATGGCCGTTAACTACCTAGCTAATCAACATGCAAAATATAACATACTCTGGCAATATACAGTGCCTTGCGAAAGTATTCGGCCCCTTTGAACTTTGCGAACTTTTGCCACATTTCAGGCTTCAAACATAAAGATATAAAACTATTTTTTTGTGAAGAATCAACAACAAGTGGGACACAATCATGAAGTGGAACGACATTTATTGGATATTTCAAACGTTTTTAACAAATCAAAAACTGAAAAATTGGGCGTGCAAAAATATTCATCCCCCTTAAGTTAATACTTTGTAGCGCCACCTTTTGCTGCGATTACAGCTGTAAGTCGCTTGGGGTATGTCTCTATCAGTTTTGCACATCGAGAGACTGACATTTTTTCCCCATTCCTCCTTGCAAAGCAGCTCGAGCTCAGATGGAGAGCATTTGTGAACAGCAGTTTTCAGTTCTTTCCACATATTCTCGATTGGAATCAGGTCTGGACTTTGACTTGGCCATTCTAACACCTGGATATGTTTATTTTTGAACCATTCCATTGTAGATTTTGCTTTATGTTTTGGATCATTGTCTTGTTGGAAGACAAATCTCCGTCCCAGTCTCAGGTCTTTTGCAGACTCCATCAGGTTTTCTTCCAGAATGGTCCTGTATTTGGCTCCATCCATCTTCCCATCAATTTTAACCATCTTCCCTGTCCCTGCTGAAGAAAAGCAGGCCCAAACCATGATGCTACCACCACCATGTTTGACAATGGGGATGGTGTGTTCAGGGTGAATATCTTTAAGAAATGGCTTTCTTCTTGCCACTCTTCCATAAAGGCCAGATTTGTGCAATATACGACTGATTGTTGTCCTATGGACAGAGTGTCCCACCTCAGCTGTAGATCTCTGCAGTTCATCCAGAGTGATCATGGGCCTCTTGGCTGCATCTCTGATCAGTCTTCTCCTTGTATGAGCTGAAAGTTTAGAGGGACGGCCAGGTCTTGGTAGATTTGCAGTGGTCTGATACTCCTTCCAGTTCAATATTATCGCTTGCACAGAGCTCCTTGGGATGTTTAAAGCTTGGGAAATCTTTTTGTATCCAAATCCGGCTTTAAACTTCTTCACAACAGTATCTCGGACCTGCCTGGTATGTTCCTTGTTCTTCATGATGCTCTCTGCGCTTTTAACGGACCTCTGAGACTATCACAGTGCAGGTGCATTTATATGGAGACTTGATTACACACAGGTGGATTGTATTTATCATCATTAGTCATTTAGGTCAACATTGGATCATTCAGAGATCCTCACTGAACTTCTGGAGAGAGTTTGCTGCACTGAAAGTAAAGGGGCTGAATAATTTTGCACGCCCAATTTTTCAGTTTTTGATTTGTTAAAAAGGTTTGAAATATCCAATAAATGTTGTTCCACTTCATGATTGTGTCCCACTTGTTGTTGATTCTTCACAAAAAAATAGTTTTATATCTTTATGTTTGAAGCCTGAAATGTGGTAAAAGGTCGCAAATTTCAAGGGGGCGAATACTTTCGCACGGCACTGTAGGTTGCTAAAGGCTTTTTGTACTTGAAGAATATTATTTAACAAATACAGTCATGGCCAAAAGTTTTGAGAATGACTCAGTTTGTATGATGGAAATTTGCATATACTCCAGAATGTTATGAAGAGTGATCAGATGAATTGCAATTAATTGCAAAGTCCCTCTTTGCCATGCAAATTAACTGAATCCCCCAAAAACATTTCCACTGCATTTCAGCCCTGCCACAGAAGGACCAGCTGACATCATGTCAGTGATTCTCTCGTTAACACAGGTGTGAGTGTTGACGAGGACAGGGCTGGAGATCAATCTGTCATGCTGATTGAGTTTGAATAACAGACTGGAAGCTTCAAAAGGAGGGTGGTGCTTGGAATCATTGTTCTTCCTCTGTCAATCATGGTTACCTGCAAGGAAACACGTGCCATCATCATTGCTTTGCACAAAAAGGGCTTCACAGGCAAGGATATTACTGCCAGTAATGTTGCACCTAAATCAACCATTTATCGGATCATCAAGAACTTCAAGGAGAGCGGTTCAATTGTTGTGAAGAATGCTTCAGGGCGTCCAAGGAAGTCCAGCAAGAGCCAGGACCGTCTCCTAAAGTTGATTCAGCTGCGGGATCGGGGCACCACCAGTACAGAGCTTGCTCAGGAATGGCAGCAGGCAGGTGTGAGTGCATCTGCACGCACAGTGAGGCGAAGACTTTTGGAGGATGCCCTGGTGTCAAGAAGGGCAGAAAATAAGCCACTTTTGTTTTTCCTGGGGAGACTGATTCTGCAAAAGGTACAGGGATTTGACTGCTGAGGACTGGGGTAAAGTACATTTCTCTGATGAATCCCCATTCCGATTGTTTGGGGCATCCGGGAAAAAGCTTGTCCGGAGAAGACAAGGTGAGTGCTACCATCAGTCCTGTGTCATGCCAACAGTAAAGCATCCTGAGACCATTCATGTGTGGGGTTGCCTCTCAACCAAGGGAGTGGGCTCACCCATAATTCTGCCTAAGAACACAGCGCTGAATAAAGAATGGTACCAACACATCCTCCGAGAGCAACTTCTCCCAACCATCCAGGAACAGTTTGGTGACGAACAATGCCATTTCCAGCATGATGGAGCACCTTGCCATGAGACAAAAGTGATAACTAAGTGGCTCGGGGAACAAAACATCAATATTTTGGGTCCATGGCCAAAAAACTCCCCAGACCTTAATCCCTTTGAGAACTTGTGGTCAATCCTCAAGAGGCGGGTGACAAACAAAACCCCCAAAATTCTGACAAACTCAAAGCATTGATTATGCAAGAATGGGCTGCCATCAGTCAGGATGTGGCCCAGCAGTTAATTGACAGCATACCAGGGTGGATTTGCAGAGATCTTGAAAAGGAAGGGTCAAATATTGCAAATATACTGCAAATATTAACTTTTTGCATCAATTTATTTTTTAACCTTTATTTAACTAGGCAAGTCAGTTAAGAACAAATTCTTATTTTCAATGACAGCCTAGGAACAGTGGGTTAACTGCCTGTTCAGGGGCAGAACAACAGATTGTCAGCTCAGGGATTTGAACTTGCAACCTTTCGGTTACTAGTCTAACCTTTCGGTTACTAGTCTAACCACTAGGCTACCCTGCCACCCCTCATGTAATTGTCAATAAAAGCCTTTGACAGTTATGAAATGCTTGTAATTATACTTCAGTTTTGCATAGTAACTTCTGACAAAAATCTAAAGACATCGAAGCAGCAAACTTTGTGGAAATTAATATTTGTGTCATTCTCAAAACTTTTGACCACGACTGTATTTTTTTACATTTCGTTGAAAATATGTGTAGAGATCCAAACTACATTCCAAGTTATAATTTGGTCCTTATCTGCCTGCCGCATGGCCTTTCAAGAGGAGAAAGATCAAGACGAAGTCAGTTTAAATGTTCCAAGCGTATAGCCCAATAATTTAACCTATTTCTTAAGTTATTTTGTGCATTTGATATTGCCTACAGGGTGCAAAATTGCTGGGAAAATGGCTGGCAAGTGAGCTGCGGCACATAAAATAACACTTCGGGACCTCGGTTGGGTTTGCGACCAGTTCTTGCGGTTGGGTTTGGGAACAGTTCTTGCAGTTGGGTTTGGGGACAGTTCTTGCGGTTGAGTTTGGGAACAGTTCTTGCGGTTGGGTTAAGGAACAGTTCTTGCGGTTGGGTTTGGGAACAGTTCTTGCGGTTGGGTTTGGGAACAGTTCTTGCGTTGGGTTTGGGAACAGTTCTTGCGGTTGGGTTAAGGAACAGTTCTTGCGGTTGGGTTTGGGAACAGTTCTTGCGGTTGGGTTTGGGAACAGTTCTTGCGGTTGGGTTTGGGAACAGTTCTTGCGGTTGGGTTTGGGAACAGTTCTTGCGGTTGGGTTTGGGAACAGTTCTTGCGGTTGGGTTAAGGAACAGTTCTTGCAGCAGCGGATGGGAGTCCAGCGCAGACCTCTACTGTGCACCATGTCAGTGAAGCCTGTAACATTAGAGCTGTTTATTACTGTGTCACTGTGAAAGAGTAGGGAATTAGCAAGGGAAACTTGACAGATCAATAACGTTACTGCCATACTGACGAATAAAAGTAACATTGCACTGAAGAAAATGTCAGAATATCAATCTTCAATCGTTTGGCCGATGGTTTCATCATTTGATTCAGGTCTAGTGTGATTGAGACAAAAAGAATAGCTAATGTTAACCAACTTTGGGCCATCTCTCTCTCGAACGGTACATTAAATCAAATCACATTTTATTAGTCACATGAACCGAATACAACAGGTGAAATGCTTACTTTACAAGCCCTTAACAAACAATGCAGTTTTAAGAAAATACCTAATAAAAAAAGTAAGAGTGAAGAATAACAAATAATTAAAGAGCAGCAGTAAATAACAATAGTGGGGCTAAATACAGGGGGTACCGGTACAGAGTTAATGTCAATGTGGGGGGCACCAGTGTCACGGTAATTGAGGTAATATGTACATGTAGGTAGAGTTATTAAAATGACTATGCATAGATAATAACAGTGGAATGGAAATAGTCTGGTTAGCCATTTGATTAGCTGTTCAGGAGTCTTATGGCTTGGGGGTACAAGCTATTTAGGAGCCTCTTGGACCTACACTTGGCGCTCCAGTACCGCTTGCCGTGCAGTAGCAGAGGGAATAGTCTCTGACTAGGGTGTCTATGGAGTCTTTGGGCCTTCCTCTGACACCGCCTGGTATAGAGGTCCTGCATGGCAGGAAACTTGGCCCCGGTGATGTACTGGGCCGTACGCACTACACTCTGTAGTGCCTTGCGGTCGGAGGCCGAGCAGTTGCAATACCAGGCAGTTATGCAACCCATCAGGATGCTTTCGATGGAGTAGCTGTAGAACCTTTTGAGGTTCTGAGTACCCATGCCAAATCTTTTTTTTGCCTCCTGAAGGGGAATAGGTTTTGATGTGTCCTCTTCACGACTGTCTTGGTGTGCTTGGACGATGTTAGTCTGTTGGTGATGTGGACGCCAAGGAACTTGAAGCTCTCAATCTGCTCTACTACTACCCCGTCGATGAGAATGGGGCTGTGCTCGGTCCTCCTTTTCCTGTAGTCCACAATCATCTCCTTTGTCTTGATCACATTGAGTGAGAGGTTGTTGTCCTTGCACCACACGGTCAGGTCCCTGACCTCCTCCCTTCAGGCTGTCTCATCGTTGTCGGTGATCAGGCCTACCACTGTTGTGTCATCAGTAAACGTAATGATGGTGTTGGAGTTGTGCTTGGCCACGCAGTCGTGGGTGAACTGGGAGTACAGGAGGGGACTAAGCACACACCTGAGGGACCCCCGTGTTGTTGCCTACCCTTACCACCTGGGGGCTGCCTGTCAGGAAGTCCAGGATCCAGTTGCAGAGGGAGGTGTTTTGTCCCAGGGTCCTTAGCTTAGTGATGAGCTTTGAGGGCACTGTGGTGTTGAACGCTGAGCTGTAGTCAATGAATAGCATTCTCACATAGGTGTTCATTTTGTCGAGGTGTGAAAGGGCAGTGTGGAGTGAAATAGAGATCGCATAATCTGTGGATCTGTTGGTGCGGTATGCAAATTGGAGTAGGTCTAGGGTTTCTGGGATAATGGTGTTGATGTGAGCCATGATCAGCCTTTCAAAGCATTTCATGTCTACAGACATGAGTTCTACAGATCAGTAGTCATTTAGGCAGGTTACCTTAGTGTTCCTGGGCACAGGGACTATGCTTGAAACATGTTGGTATTACAGACTCAGACAGGGAGAGGTTGAAAATGTCAGTGAAGGCACTTGCCAGTTGGTCAGCGCATGATCGGAGTACACGTTGTGGGTTGGGTTGTGTTTCGGAGGGCGCACGGCTCTCGACCTTCGCCTCTCCCGAATCCGTAACTACCAATTGGATATGACGAAATTGAGGAGAAAAAGGGTTAAAAAATGTAATAAAATAAAAGTTGAACAGCAGTTACATTGTCAGCTACATCAGTCAACTAAAGAGGAGCCCGTCTCTGCTCTGCTTGCCTTTAAAACTTGGTGAATGGGCACAACACATACACACTGAACAATGCTCAACTCTCCAGTGCTGATCCAGCCAGCCTTCCAGATCCTTTGTCTTCACACAACTTACCCGGCCGCTCGGAAGAGTCTGCATGGTCCTAAACCACTCCATTGCCACCTTTTTTAAATCACATTACTATGATAAAACTGGGGGGACAAAAATGCAATTTCAGAATGTGGGGGGCATGACCCCCGTCCCGTCCCCGTCCCCAGTGAAAGTTGTGCCCCTGCACTATAGTCAAACATGATCCAAATATATGCGTGCATGTGTGCTTGTGCGTTCCTCCACCCTGCTGACGGCTTACCCTTTCATTGACTATTTCCCATAATATGCCCGTGCTTACCTGTATGGTAGCATACAGTGGGGCAAAAAAGTATTTAGTCAGCCACCAATTGTGCAAGTTCTCCCACTTAAAAAGATGAGAGAGGCCTGTAATTTTCATCATAGGTACACTTCATCTATGACAACTATTAATTTGCAAATTATGGTGGAAAATAAGTATTTTGTCAATAACAAAATTTATCTCAATACTTTGTTATATACCCTTTGTTGGCAATGACAGAGGTCAAACGTTTTCTGTAAGTCTTCACAAGGTTTTCACACACTGTTGCTGGTATTTTGGCCCATTCCTTCATGCAGATCTCCTCTAGAGCAGTGATGTTTTGGGGCTGTTGCTGGGCAACACGGACTTTCAACTCCCTCCAAAGATTTTCTATGGGGTTGAGATCTGGAGACTGGCTAGGCCTCTCCAGGACCTTGAAATGCTTCTTACGAAGCCACTCCTTCGTTGCCCGGGTGGTGTGTCTTCACAAGGTTTTCACTCACTGTTGCTGCTATTTTGGCCCATTCCTCCATGCAGATCTCCTCTAGAGCAGTGATGTTTTGGGGCTGTTGCTGGGCAACATGGACTTTCAACTATTGTCATTGTCATGCTGAAAGACCTAGCCAAGATTCATCTTCAATGCCCTTGCTGATGGAAGGAGGTTTTCACTCAAAATCTCACGATACATGGACCCATTCATTCTTTCCTTTACACGGATCAGTCGTCCTGGTCCCTTTGCAGAAAAACAGCCCCAAAGCATGATGTTTCCACCCCCATGCTTCACAGTAGGTATGGTGTTCTTTGGATGCAACACAGCATTCTTTGTCCTCCAAACAAAAAGTTATATTTTGGTTTCATCTGACCATATGACATTCTCCCAATCTTCTTCTGGATCATCCAAATGCTCTCTAGCAAACTTCAGACGGGCCTGGACATGTACTGGCTTAAGCAGGGGGACACGTCTGGCACTGCAGGATTTGAGTCCCTGGCGGCGTAGTGTGTTACTGATTCAGTCTTCCCAGCCTGGCGCAAGTCTACATTTTTGTTTCTGGTGTCCTTTGACAGTTCTTTGGTCTTGGTCATAGTGGAGTTTGGAGTGTGACTGTTTGAGGTTGTGGACAGGTGTGTTTTATACTGATAACAAGTTCAAACAGGTACCATTTAATACAGGTAACGAGTGGAGGACAGAGGAGCCTCTTAAAGAAGGTCTGTGAGAGCCAGAAATCTTGCTTGTTTGTAGGTGACCAAATACTTATTTTCCACCATAATTTGCCAATAAATTCATAAATTCATTTTCTGGATTGTTTTTCCTCATTTTGTCTGTAATAGTTGAAGTGTACCTATGATGAAAATTACAGGCCTCTCTCATCTTTTTAAGTGGGAGAACTTGCACAATTGGTGGCTGACTAAATACTTTTTTGCCCCACTGTATCTGTCAATGATCAACAACATTTAATGTAGGTCTAAGTACCTGGAACTGATATAATAAGGTGTTGTCATTTTTCAGCACTACCTGTGGATGTCTCATGAGACGCAACAGTATGAGTCACAAGTTCACAACAAAACATGTGACAATGTGTGTGTGTGGTAGGCTAACTGAGGGCATGTCACAGGAGACATTTTCCAAGAGAAATTACTATTGCTTGCCTCTGACTTTATTTCCTGTGTTTTGAATGATTGTTTGTTGTTGAGGTGGGGCAAAAGAGAAATCACATTTACACAAGCCTGTGAAAGACTCCCAACCTTCAGAGTGGGATAGAGGACAGATAGTAGGGTGGTTTGAATATCATGGGTGCCTGCTAAAACTAACTCTGGGGATTTCCAGAGAGATTGTATTATTGTTGTCCATTTTGATGGTGGCTGAATCGCTCTATCCAGTCTCAGAGAGATTTATATCAGTCATAGACTATGCCTGCAATATAGTCACAACCTTTACCCATTACAGCCAGCAGGTTGATATGGCCTATACAGACAGGGAGCAGACTGGCAAGCAGTCTTGTGATCATTGTATTGTGTTATTTTTTGGAAGGGGATACATAGTCCAACACCAACGGATTGTATAATTGTGTCCTAATATGTGAATAACTATCTATTTAGAAGAACAGATAAAATAGCAATGTTTTGTTTGTGTAACATGACTAATTTATCACGGGGTTGACGTGTCACTATTTGGGGATTCTCACATGTAGGTAAAACAATCGTCATGCCAACTTGGTTTCAATTTCGACCACATACAAACGTCGCTGTGACGTTTACGGAAGACAGGTTATAAAGAAACACCAAGAGTCAGTCGGACAGGCAGCAGCTATCAGGCAGAACGAGAGTTTTAAGAATCAGAAGAACGCTCATTCACCGGCGAATTTATAACTTAAAACGTTGGCAACTAGCGCAGACGTAGTACTGTTATACGTAAGTAGGCATGGCTTTTTATTTGATAAATAAGTAAGTGCCGATTTATTAACTTAAACTTTGTTAAAGTTTTACTGTCAATGGTTGGTTTCCCAGTACGCGCCTGGCAGTAGACGTTTTTGTGAGAAATCTTCCGAACAAGAATTTCGCATTAATATGAAAATACTACATGTCTCAAAGTCGATATATACAATCTCTATATTGTGCCGAAAATCTCCCCCTGGCGGAATTCTTTATTTTTTTCCCCTCAGGCCACCATTGAATTATCCCCTCCAATAACCTTTGAACGAATTATGTTGGCGACATGAGGTTTGAGCCATTGGCTTTCTTAGAGGAGTATCTACACAATTAACACATTTTATTTTACACATTGGTCAAAAGATGCGTTTTTGATTGTACACACTACTATTTAAGACATTCTGGATCATTTAAAATGATTATAATTTGGTGGGTACTTATTTGTCCTATTTAACACATTTAGGCAGCTACAAGTGTGTTGTACTTGTATGCGCATTGGAAATATATATATATTCGCATGTCCCAACTCCAAGTGCTTTGCTCACAGTCACATTTACATATTTTTCACCTTCAAACTAGCAACCTTTCAGATACTGGCCCAAAGCCCTAACCACTATGCTACCTGTCACCTATTGATGTCATGTCAGACTCAGAACTCACAGGACAAAAGGGTGTGCCTTGGTATGTATGTTGTCTTCCCATTTTTTGGCATCAGTTACGCCCTTTACCACCACACGAGTGCTGCTGCTCTCTAGAGGTTGTTTTAATGGGGTTTTTTCAGTGAAAATTCTCATTCTCTATTCCCAATGTGCTGTTTGGGGGGGACTGTGCATTGCACTCTTCTAGGAAAGTATACATTCATAAACTGTTTTTAAACTGCATTGGAAAACGTACAGATCAATGTTGTTGGATTTGTGTAATAGGCTGTTGCAGCTATACACTCACTTCCTGTTCCTGGTTTGTTTGTTTATTCTTGTTTAGGGAGATGGCAAACAGCAATGCCAATGGGAGTACCAACAGTAATGTGAATGGGAGTGCCAAAGCTGGGCTGCCAGGGGATATGGATGGCATGGAGGACAGTGTGGAGTTCAGGCTGATGATGGCGTACGCCCAGAGGAGGAGACCTAGGGAGGTGTTGTGCCCGCTACCTCAAGGCACAGACACCCAGCCAGGTGGTGCACAGACACTAGAGGGCCATGCAGACACATGTATAAAGAAGGAGAAGAAGAGGAAGAAGAAGGGGATGAGAATGAGGCTGCAGAGCTTGTTGAGCTGTATCCGACCCCACCGAGACAGTACAGCTGTAGCATCAGGACCACCAGGAACACCATCACCACCAACGGGCACCCAGAGGTGCTCCTTCAGATCCTTTGGCAACTGTGAGTTTGTGAGTTTGTATCAGGGAAAGGAGAGACTGGAGGTTTGTTTGATTGCATGTGTTGGTGTAATACACTGTTCCTTACATTTTAAAGTATGTTTCTTCTTTAGGCAGATGGTTTGTTGTCATGCCAAGTATACTCAAGCTGTGTGTGTTTGTTTCCGGTTTAGCGAGAGATGAGCTGGGGGAGGTAGCTGACCGGTTGACTCAGATTGCTGACGGAGTGACCTGCAGTTCTGGGGACCTGGAGACTGACGGAGAGGAAGGTATAAGACCAACTCAGCCGTCATATATGGGATGTATTCATTAGGCAAAATGGAAAAGGGACCGGAAATGGGAGGGACTACCTGATCTTGTCAAATAAGAACCGCAAGTAGAAACGTTTTTCTACGATGTGCCTTAATCAATACGACCCTGAACTCCTCTTTGTTTTTTACCTATGACCTCTAACCCTTACCCTCTTATCTCTGCCTTTCAGATGCTATAGAGAGGCTGGTGGGGCTTCTGCTGAGAGGAGCGGGAGACAAACTCAATGAGGAGGTAAAGTATGGCAGGAAATATCTGTTTCTGTAGGTAGAACCTGTGATTGTGTAGTTCTCTGCCCACTTGGTGTCCCTCTATACACAGATAATATTAGTCTATCTGCAAGACTGGGATCCCCTCACAAAGAGAACTGGAAAAAATGGTGTTGCATTTATCATTCATCCATTTTTCATCACATGGGCATTCACCCAGAAAATACTTGTGGGATTGGGGTGTAAACTTTACTGTCCTCTATCATGTCCCTGGCAGGTCCTGAAGGACGCCTCTCTGTCCTCAGAGCTCTTTGGCTACAGCTTGTATGAGAGGACCATCTCCACCTTCCTCGGCAGACTTGGCCTGACCTCGGACCCCGGCACTCAGGGGTCACCCTCGGCCCAAATCGCCATGACTTGTGAGGTAATCATGACAGAATTAAATTTACCTAAAACATTTTTTTCCCCAATCCCTTTTCTAACTAATGGCCATTTTCCCAGACACATATTTGAACATACTCCTGGACTAAAATGCATGCTCAAGAATCCCTATTGAAAGTGTTTTTTACTCCAGAAATAAGCTTAATCTGGGTCTTAGAAAATGTCCCTGTAAGTGCTTTACATTGTATGTGGCTAAATCACCCATTGGAGTACCACAAGCATATATACCCATTGGTTGCATGGCAGCCATTTTGTGTCAACTCTCAACCCTCTGCTCCACCAGGTGACCAGTCGCTTGTCAGCGGTGGACAGCCTCCCTATGAGCCGGGTGCTGGGATTTGGAGCGAAATACCTGCAGGATCACTTCTCTTCCTGGGCCATACAGCAGGGTGGATATGTACGTACATACAGTGAGAGGCTTGCCTATAGTACTGGAGGTCCACCTTCTTGTTCCTATCAATGATCTCCAGCTGACAAAAATATCAATGTTATTTTGTGAGATGTTGGTCAATACAGCTTTCATTTCTCTCTCAACAGGAGGAAGCTTTTGTGAATGATGAGGAGGAAGTCGACTGAGTCAGAGGGATTTTCCCCATCCTATACACTCATTGGTTCTTCCTGATTATCCACCCTTTTCCCAAAGTATGCTCTTGCGCACTTTCTTCCATGAATCAGAATTTAATTGGTGTAGTTATTGGCTAAAGTGAGTTTCCACCATTGTTAAATGCATGATGGGAAAGGGTGGAGAATTGGGATGTTGCCCTCTAACCCCAACCCCTAGAGAAGTTTCAACTCAGGTTAATATTGCATGCCCAATTTAACATTGATTTTGCACAAAGAAACATGCACATAGAAATATAGACTGTCTTCCAGAGCCATAGTATATAAGAAAATGTACATCTCAAACCCCATTCCTTTTTTTTGAATGATACATTGATATGATATAAGAATGTATGTGAAAGTACTGTATTCAGGTGTTTTGTTAACATTTTAATTTGGACTATAGGAATGTAAAAAAAATATTTACTTGCTTATTTTATTTTTTATTGTAAGAATAATAATAATAATGATGATGAGACTGTCGACTATTGATGTAGCCTATACTGTCTGATCCAAACAATGTTTACATAAAGCAAATAAGTCAAAGAGATCAACATACCAGACCTCCAGGACTTATTTCCTCAGTTGATCCAGATATTGAACCACTACATGGTTAAACCATGACTGGACCAAACACTGGGGCAGCTACTGTAGCCTACATATACTGTATGGAAGTGCATCTATTCTTACTGCTATATGGTCACACTTTCATTCTGTGTGCTGAGTCTATGCATTGGAATGTCTGACTTGTTTAGGAATAATTAAACAAATTCCATGTTATGATTATAGTGTTCAATGTTTACACTGATTTAGACAGCTTTGTGACTGATTTGTTTCAATATTCATTTATTGAATAAAAATAGTTCTGTTGAAGACTCCTGACATTGTGTAAAATGATTTGGGAACAAGTGGTAATTTATATTGAAATGCAATCTCAGAATCATCATGCACAGCATGCATGTACAGGTATGTCACTCATGTACAGGTACGTCACTCATGGAGGGAGGGGGATTTCTTAGGGTCTGTACTGAAAATAACCTAAACGGTTTCCTGCACCTGCTCAACCTGCTTACAGACAACAAGAACAGGTCAGAGCGAGGAAACAGTGTAATCTATTCACACAATGTGGATTTCAACATATAGGTAACATGTACTATATAGTAACATGTACTAAAAGAAGACTCATCGTTGCTGTCGCCTGTGTGCCCGAAAGAGTGCGTAAGA
>NC_060197.1:16002272-16017301 GCF_021184085.1 Oncorhynchus gorbuscha
TTGTTTCCAAGGCAACTCGTTGGAGGAGCATACGACGTTGCACTATATACAGAGGAGAAACACAATGATATCCTGAGAAGGACAAGAGCAGTGGGAGGTGAGAGGCCGATGAGCCACTATGAAATAACAAGCCTGGCGAAGAACAACTTTAGGGTTGTAACTGTCAACATTTACAACCCTTACGTTAAGGATGAAGAGGTGAGGGCCTTTCTGGGGAGATACATGGATAACGTCTCCTCAGCAAGGCACCTCAAAGACTCCCTTGGGTTTTGGAATGGGAGGAGAGGCTTCCAGGCCCTCCTCAGGGAAGACCCAAAGGGACATGGTGGCTACGTCCATCCTCCTGCTATGTTCTCCCTAGGGGCTGACAGGGGGGATGTTGTTTTATGCACGTCAGGCACTGTATGGCCTACGGCCACATATTCGCTTCGCGCAGCACAAGAAAATGCAGATTTTGTGGATCTGAGGAACACGAGGCGAGGGATTGTGACAAGCCTAAGGCGTGCCATGGGTGTGGCTCGTCAGCACACCTGTGGCGGGGGTGCCCGGCTCGTCAGAGGTCATATGCGTCTGCGGCTGGGGGGGGGGGAGCAGGAGCGGGGGATGGGGGAAGAAGAGGAGGGGAAGGAAGCACGCCTCATGACCAGAGTACAGGTCCAGAGGGGAAGGCCACAAGGAAGGAGGAGGATCAAGTGGTCCTTCTGTAGCTCAGTTGGTAGAGCATGGCGCTTGTAACGCCAGGGTAGTGGGTTCGATTCCCGGGACCATACATAGAATGTATGCACACATGACTGTAAGTCGCTTTGGATAAAAGTGTCTGCTAAATGGCATATATTATTATTATATTATAAGAAGCGGCGGATGGAAGAGAGAAGGAAATAGAAGGCACGGGAGTAGGAGAACCAGGAAAAGCGGCGGAAGTAGGCAACCGAGTGGAGGAGCATGAGAGAGAAGAAAGCGAGGGAGGATGTTGGAGAAGGAGACGGTGGAAGAGCAAGTGGACTGGGGGGAAAGTGCCCTGGTGGAAGAGATGAGGGGTATGGTGGAGGAGCTGGCGGGGAGGAGGGTGGTATCTCTCCACTGCCGCCATCACCAAAGAAGAGAATGAAGAGGAGGGTGCGATTGGCCGACAGTGAGAGGGAGGGGATGGCCAAGAGAGTGATGGGGGTGGGAGAAACCTCTGGGTTGCTGCTGGTTTCCCCAGGCCCTCAACTTCTGTTGGGTGGGGACACACCTAACAAGACTCAGGACTGGGTACAGGAGGAGGTGGGGAGTTTTTGTTCGGGGACTCAGCCTCCCGATTTTTTTTTTCCAAACCAGCTGCAG
Source organism: Oncorhynchus gorbuscha (assembly GCF_021184085.1). Lineage (NCBI taxonomy): Eukaryota > Metazoa > Chordata > Actinopteri > Salmoniformes > Salmonidae > Oncorhynchus > Oncorhynchus gorbuscha. The sequence goes on from NC_060197.1 coordinate 16,003,599, forward strand.
CACTGGGGAGGGGGAGGAGTGTGGGGGTAGACCCAGGGTGCAGGGCACCCGGATCCAAACACTATTCCTGCATCCTGGGTTGGTGAGATGGAGGAAGAGGGGGGGATGTCGGGAGTACGGATGGTGTTCTCACCGGTAGATATGGAGCAGGGGAGCATCGGGTGAGTCTCCTGTTTTTTTTTCTGTCTGGGTTTAGAATTTGAGTGTATTACATGTTTTTATTTTATTCTTTCATGGGGTCTAATTTTACTTTTGTTAGTTTAAATGTAAGGGGTTTAAGGGATTTTGTTAAGAGGAGGGCGATTTTTAGTTATTTGGAGGGTGTGGGGTTTGATTTTTGTTTTTTACAGGAGGTTCACCTGAGGGATGGAGGGGATGTTAGTAGGTTTAAGAGGGAGTGGGACAAGGGGGAGTCGGTTTGGGGTATTAGGGGTGGGTGCACTCATTGGGGGTAGGGATTTTGTGTGGGCACAGGGAGGTAAAAGTGGAGGATTCTTTTGTGGTAATGCAGGGGAGGGTTATAGGGGTGGATGTCACAATAGGGGATTGTAAATTTAGATTAGTGGTGGTGTATGGGCCACAGGTGGTGGCAGACAGGAGGGAGATGTCATCTTTTGTCTTATTTTGTCTTGTCATTTTGCTTTTCCCTCTGTTCGTTTTCCCCCTGCTGGTCTTTTTAGGTTCGTTCCCCTCTTTCTCTCTTCCTCCCTCTCTCTCTTCTCTCTATCGCTCCGTTCCTGCTCCCAGCTGTTCCTATTCCCCTAATCAATCATTTAGTCTTCCCACACCTGTTCCCTATCTTTCCTCCTGATTAGAGTCCCTATTTCTCCCCTTGTTTTCCGTTTCTGCCCGGTCGGATCATTGTCTATTGTTCACCGTGCTGTGTCTGTGTATCGCCCTGTCGTGTCGTGTTTCCCTCAGATGCTGCGTGGTGAGCAGGTGTCTGAGTCTGCTACGTTCAAGTGCCTTCCCGAGGCAACCTGCAGTTCATGATCGAGTCTCCAGTCTGTTCTCGTCATTACGAGTGGAATTATGCTTTATGATTGTAGATTTACTTTACTGGATTAAAGACTCTGTTTTCGCCAAGTTGCTTTTGGGTCCTCATTCACCTGCATAACAGGAGATGGTGGACTGTCTGACGCCCCTGTGTGTCACAAATAGTAAATTAGTGATAGGGGGGATTTTAATACAGATTTAGGAATGGGGGGGATAGCAGTGCAGGCGCCATTACCGGGCTAATGGCTTGCCTGTTTTCTTTTCGGATCGCGACGGGGTGGCGACCCCACCTGCAGGAGCAGTCTGCCTCTTTGGTAGGGGGTACTGGAAGTTAGATCGGGATGTGCTGGCGGAGCAGGCTTTTGTTGACGGGTTTTATGGTTTCATTTGGAGGCTTGAAGGCCTCCGGTCCATGTGCGAGGGGGTGTTAGAGTGGTGGGAATTAGTTAAGGTGAGGATTAGGGCTTTTATAATAGGGTATTACAAGAGGAAAAAAAGGGAGGAGAGGAGGGAGGTGGATCGTATCCAAAGGTTAATTGAACTCGAGTACGAGGCAGGCAACCTCGGCTGGTCGTTTGACTGGGAGAGATCCGCAACCCAAAAGGCACAGCTCAGGGAGTTGCAGGAGCGGAAGGCTCGAGCATTCCTGGAGCGTGCACATAGTGTCTTTCTAGAACACAATGAGACTTGTTCTGCTATGTTCTTTAAGTCGGTTAGGGCCAGACAGAGTAGGAAGGTAATGCATGGCGTTAGGGAAGAAAATGATAGTATAGTTAGAGAACCAGAGGATATGGTCAGGGTGACAACTGATCATTTCCAAAGTTTATTTAAGGAAAGGGAAATAGATGTAGAGCAGGGAAATGTGTTTTTAGAACACTTGTCCAGGCGGTTGCCGGAGGACATTAGAGAAGTGATGGAGGCCCAGATTTCACTAGAAGAGGTTGAGCGCTCTTAGGAGGATGGGAAAAGGGAAGGTGCCTGGGATGGATGGGCTGCCGGCTGAGTTTTATCTCAAGTTTTGGGGTATACTTGGACCAGTGGTCCTCAAAGTCTTGAAGGCCATCCTTGAGATGGGGTCCCGGGGGGATCAATGGCTGTTGGTGTGCTGTCACTTTTATATAAGAAGGGGGAAGTAACAGACCTTGGCAACTGGCGGCCGTTAACCATGCTTTGTGTAGATTACAAGCTACTTGCAAAGGTTTTAGCAGACCGGTTGCGCACAGCCCTTCCCTACGTCGTCCATGAGGATCAGACGTGCGGGGTAGAGGGCCGCTTTATTAGATGGAACCTACAGTTAATCAGGGACTCCATCGCTTGGGTTGAAGATAGAGGACTGCCTTTAATGGTAGCAGCGCTAGATCAGGCGAAAGCCTTTGATCGCGTGAATAGATCCTTTTTATTCAGAGTGTTAGGTCGATTAGGATTTGGGGAGAAGTTCATAGGATGGATTCGTACATTATATGTCGGAGCGGGGTGCCAAGTTAGTGTAAATGGTCACTTGGGTGACGTTTTTGACTTCTCGTCTGGGGTCAGGCAGGGGTGCCCACTCTCGGCTCTCCTCTTCGTTCTGTACATGGAGCCTCTGGGGGCTGCCATTAGGGCAGACACAGGGGTGGAAGGCTTGTTGATCCCTGGAAGTGGTGGGCTGCGTGTTAAGATGACGCAGTATGCCGACGACACTTCCTTGCTGCTGTGCAAGGACTCGTGCCTGACGAGGTCCCTTGCCATCTTTGTGGATTTCACCCGAGCGTCGGGAGCAGTTCTGAACCATGCAAAATCTTCCGTCAAGTTTTTCGGAAGATGGCGCGGTAGAACGGATGCGCCTGGGGGGTTATCTCTCTGTGAGGGGGCCCTGAGGATTCTCGGGGTCCATTTTGAGACCTCCGGCTCAGCGACGCTAAACTGGAACATGCGTATCGCAGTGGTACAGAGGAAGCTAGCGATGTGGAAAGCTAGGTATTTGTCTTTTATGGGCAAAGTCCTGGTCCTAAAGGTGGATGTGTTGCCGTCTCTTTTGTATTTGGCGTACATCTACCCATTGCCGGCTTGTCTGAGGAGGCCTCTAGTGAGGCTTGTGTTTCAGTTCATGTGGAGTGGCAGGTGCGAGTGGGTCGCCAGGGCACGCATGATCTGTCCCATCGGGGAGGGAGGTAGGGGGGTACCACATTTCCCCCTCAAGCTGGACACAATTTTTGTTTCTTCCTTGTTAACGGAGCTTGCTCATCCAGTGATACACCCGTCCGGTTACCTCCTGCGGGTGTTCTTGTCGTATCAGGCGAGAAGCGTAATGGTGTGGTCTAACACGGGTCCTCGGGCGGAACAGCTGCCGTGGCACTTTGGTCATGCGGCCAAGTGGTGCGTGCGCACCCTGGGGTTGAAGTTGCCCGAGTAGGTTTAGATCACAGGCACCTGTACGAGGAGGTCAGAAAGGCAGGGAGTCCGGTGCCTGTAGTGGGCATCTCTGAAGTGGTCTGGGAGGGAGTGCAGGCGCGGGGTCTGGACAACAGGCTCAAGGACCTGAATTGGTTGAGCCTCCATAAGTGCTTGCCGGTACGTTCCATCATGTACCGGTATAGTTTGGTGCAATCCCCCACCTGTCCAAGATCCTCTTGTGGCAGGGAGGAGACTGTGCGCCATGTCTTTTGGGACTGTGCCTTTGCCGGAGTAGTATGGGCTAGGGCACGGGTGTTGTTAGGTTTGGTAAGGGGGGATTTTGTATTGATGTGGGCCAGGTTAGAGAGAGGTGTAGGGAGAGCGAGAGGGACGGATAGGGACAGGTTTCTGCTCTGGCTTCTCATGAGTCTCTTTAAACGGGGGCTGTGGGAAGCCAGGCAGAACATGGTGAAGACAGGGAGAGATTGGGGGGTGGAAGGGATAGTGAGGAGGGTGGAAGGAGATTTGAGGGGAGGATGAAGAGGGAGGAGAGGAAGTGGGGGCAGCATGCTGCTCGGGAGAGGTGGAAGGGGGTTTAGGGCTGGGTGTCATTTAGATTTGTAAGGGGATAGATTAGGGACGGGGAGATAGGGAAAGGTATTTTGTAGGGTGACGGGGAGGGAAGATGCTCCCCTGAGGTTTTGTTTGGGGTTTATGTTTAGTTAAATTAGTTTAATTAAAATACCATTATTTGAGTATTTATGAAAATTATGAGTTGTAAAGAATGTATGGTATTGAAGATAATAAATTATTTTTTAGAAAAAAACATTTAAAAGATAGGCTGTATAGGTTTTCACGGTCCGTTTGTTGTTTTTGTATTGTTCGTGTTTTTCTTCATTAAAGATGTATCGAACTAACCACGCTGCATTTTGGTCCGACTCTCCTTCGACGGAAGAAAACCGTAACATGATCGTCTGTTGTGGATGAACAAAATCAACATGTGCGCAGTGGCGGGCGCACGGCCCAGTCTAGTCATGTTGATTTTGTCCATCCACACAAGACAAGTTCAGGACACACAGGTTGAAATATCAAAACGCACTCTGAACCAACTATATTAATAGTTCACTGCAATTTAGCTAGCTAGCACGATGGAGTCGCTAGAGCACGATGGCATCCTCTTGGAATTCAGTCAAAGGCAAACATGGTATAGAGATATAAATATGAATGACTTTATATTTCTATGGTCTGAAGTACTGAGTTAGTATGTCTTAACTCTGCTTGCCTTGTTGGTTGAATACACAAAGTATATGATGGAGGAGTGCAGCAAGGCTCTCTCTCCTGTCAACTCTTTAAACAAATATTTTTCCTTTCTCTATTCCCCCCTCTATCACTATCCTTTCTCTCTCTCTCTCTCTCTCTCTTTCTCTTTCTCTTTCTCTTTCTCTTTCTCTTTCTCTTTCTCTCTCCCTCATATAGATATGGAGCCAATGGGTTATTGGCTTGCAGACTTGTGAGCAGATGCTGATTTGTTGAACCTGAGAGAGCACAGCAAGACAGCCCTGAATTCAGCCCAGTATTTGGCATGATATTTTCTCTACAGGTCCACTATAGTGTTGGAAAGAGAGAGAGCAGGGAAAAGAATTGGAATCTGGTGACCTAGTTTGTGAAACACTGTGTGGTAAATGTAATGATCATTGGTGTTGTTCATGGTTCTGTTGATTCTGTTGCAGTCTACAGATGTAGGATCTTAATTTGAGCCAGTTCTGCTACAGCAGAAAAAAATAATCCTGAAGCAACAGGAAATGGTAATTACATTTTTGTACAGGTTGATACATGTTTTATTAGAGCAAATCTAGTCTGACATTTTAAAGTGGAAATGGCAAACTGCAGAAGCCTTTAGAAAACTCAAATGTACTACAAGTTTGCATTTCTTGCTGTGCAGGAAAAGTCTTAATAACAAAATAATTAATAATAATTAATAATTAATAATAATCAAATTAAGATCCTACATCTGTAGTTACTGTTCCGATTTCTCAGTCACAACTACATAAACAGATTTGTTTTGAGTTGTAATTTTCTCGCCGTCAGATCAATTAATGAATTCCGCTTTTATTGTCTTATTATTAAAAAGGATTATTAAAAAGTAATCGCTGTTCTACATGGCTGTTCCAGGGAAAGGAGTCAATTAGGTTGGTAATGTGTGAATGCCCTCGACGGGTAATTATATTGAAGGTTCACGTTTATGAGAGGAAATGTCTCTATGCTTTAGATTACATATGAGTCATTGTCTTTCTTTTGCACACTGTCTATATCTCCTCCCTTACCAACCAAGGCACAAAAGGTTATTTCTGAAGCTGAAAAGGCTCAAAGTAAATATCAGGTGAAGAAATGTGATATTGCTGTTTTTATATCATGACTAGAATATAAATATAAATACAGTTATTCAAGATATTGAGTTGAATATATGTAGGCCTCTCATGGATAGGTGGTGCTGAATATCAAATGTCCCCTATGCAAATGTATATTTCTGTTTATTTATCTCCTTTCAAATTAATCTTATGAAAGTCAATTAAACAGATTACATATCACTCTTTCCCTACATGAGCTGAAATTATTAACATTTCCTGTGTGTCTCTCCCTCTCGGTGTCACGCCCGTGAATGGCTGACAGGGATAACGAGTGTAATAGCTGTTTGAATTGATCCCTGTGAGTTGACAAGACGTCTGGCCGGTGAAGCGTCGTCATTGTCCCGTCGAGATAGATGACTTTTGAGCATAAAGTGACAGTTAGTGGTGGATTTATTTCCCTTTGAGTATTAATCAACAGAGGATTTATTTTTGCTGCGTATTACAAAGACTGAGACTTACTCTGCCACTGCCATAGAATAGCGTTCCACCCCTTTGAATATCAGTACTTCTGGGGGAAAGAAAATGAATAGGCTCTGATGTTAGCCTCTGATGTGCCTGACTCTCCAAACATTAACTTCGTGCGGCACACCCACTCCATCACGTTGATTTCTGTGAAGATGAAACTGTGATTGAACAGGCCTCTCCTCCTGCAGGCTCTCACCGTATGTCTCATGCAGTTAGAGAGTATGAAGGGTGAGCTTTATAAAGCCTGTCACCTGACCAAATATGAGGTGAGGAGTATACCTGCTACACATGTCTATGCCTGCTGCCATGCCGGTCAGGGTTCACCTGGGGGTGGAATGTGGGGGGGCATAGAGTAGGTGGGAAATGGGGGTGGAAAAGGGGGTAAGTTGGGCTAGATCGGTTGAAGGGGGTTAGATAGGGTGAGGTGATAGCTATGCAAGGTGGCAGCTTGCTATCCAGCTGGCTATCTCTAACTAAACCTGCATAATGTCATGGAGAGCTTTAGGTAGGTAATATGGTTAGGGTTGGTGAGGTAGACGAAGGATTCTATGTAGGCCTAGGTAATGTGAGGTGAAGTGGAAGCTGGGCATTTGAAGTGATTGGTAGAGGCTGCCTGGGGAGAAGAATGAAGCGGTGGCTGTTGCTAGGTAGGAAAAGAGACCCAGACCACAGACCTGGCGAGGCACAGTGAACAATGATAAACATCAGCAATTTAGGTCACTGGAGGCCTCAGATCTGTGTCTCTCACCGTCTGAGTGGATCTGGCCAGGGTTATCCACACAGTCAAACCAACCGCAGGACAACAAGCAAATAAAACACACCCTCACCGCTGCACCACCATAAGGACACAGCTCTGCATTTTTAATGGGAGCTAAAATCACTGAGGACTTAAGAAGGGGATTGCCTCTGCTCTATATGCAGAGAGCAGAAGACTGGATACTGGCAATGTTGAGGAAGCTACTCTGAAAAGATAGTTTACCAAGCTTAATTCACGCTGAAAGAAGTTAAGGTGCACTAAAGCTTTCCCTACGAAAAATATAGTTTACTTAACTAAAGTTACTTTGAAAAAGTAGTTCACTACATCCAAACTACTTTGTGAAATGTCAGACTATAAATTGCAAGAGCACACTTTGGGGTCATATGCAGAATGTGTAATTTATCCAATTAAACACAAAAACAATGTTTCAAGTGAGAATTAGGCAAGTCTGATGCAGAAAAAGGAAATATTGCATACTTCACCCACATTTTATTGTATTCTGCAAAACAAGTAGTATATAATTCCAGTACTTACAGTGCCTTCTGTAAAGACTTTCTTCCACATTTTGTTACTTTACAGCCTTATTCTAAAATGGAGAATATAAAAATAATACTCAGCAATCTACACACAATACCCCAAAATGACAAAGACAAAAACGTTTTTTAGAAATGTATACAACTTTATTAAAAATGAAAAGCGGAAATACCTTATTTATGTAATTATTCAGACCCTTTGCTATGAGACTTGAAATTGAGCTCAGGTGCATCCCGTTTCCATTGATCATCCTTGAGATGGTTCTTCAACTTGATTGCAGTCCGCCTGTGGTAAATTCATTTGATTGGACATGATTTGCTTAGTAAAATAAAGGTTCAATTTAAATAAATAAAACATTTGGAAAGGTACAGGTCCGACAGTTGACAGTGCATATCAGAGAAAAAACAAAGCCATGAGGTTGAAGGAATTTTCAGTAGACCTCCGAGACAGGATTGTGTCGAGACAGATCTGGGTAAGGGTAGCAAAATAATTCTGCAGCATTGAAGGTCTCCAAGAACGCAGTGGGTTCCAAAATTCTTAAATGGAAGAAGATTGGAACCACCAAGACTCTTCCTAGAGCTGGCCGGCCGGCCAACTTGAGCAACTTGGGGAGAAGCGCCTTGGTCAGGGAGGTGACCAAGAACTCGATGGTCACTCTGACAGAGCTCTAGAGTTCCTCTGTGGAGATGGGAGAACCTTCCATAAGGACAACCATCTCTGTAGGCCTTTATGGTAGAGTGGCCAGACTGAAGCCACTCCTCAGTAAAAGGCACATGACAGCCCGCTTGGCACCTAAAGGAATCTTAGACCATGTGAAACAAGATACGCTGGTCTGATGAAACCAAGACTGAACTATTTGACCTGAATGTCAGGCGGAAACCTGGCACCATCCCTATGGTGAAGCGTGTTGGTGGCAGCATCATGCCGTGGACATGTTTTTCAGTGACAGGGACTGGGAGACTATTCAGGATCGAGGTAAAGATGAATGGAGCAAAGTACAGAGAGCTCCTTGATGAAAACCTGCTCCAGAGCACTCAGGACCTCAGACTGGGTCGAAGGTTCACCTTCCAGCAGGACAACGACCCTAAGCACACAACCAAGACAACGCAGGAGTGGCTTCGGAACAAGTCTCTGAATGTCTTTGAGTGGCCTAGCCAGAGCCTTGACTTGAACCCGATCGAACATCTCTGGAGATATCTGAAAATAGCTGTGCAGCAATGCTCCCCATCCAACCTGACAGAGCTTGAGAGGATATGTAAAGAGGAATGGGAGAAACTCCCCAAATACAGGTACCAAGCTTGTAGCGTCCTACTCAAGAAGACTCAAGGCTGTAATCGCTGCCAAAGGTGCTTTAACAAAGTACTGAATACTTATGTAAATGTGATATTTCAATTTTGTATTTTTAATACATTTGCAAAAATGTCTGAAAACCTGTTTTTGCTTTGCAATTATTGAGTATTCTGTGTAGATTGATGAGGGGGAAAACAATTTAATCAAGAATAAGGCTGTAGAATAAGGCTGTAACGTAACAAAATGTGGAAAAAGTCAAGGGGTCTGAATACTTTCCCAATTCACTGTAGCTACACCACTACATGGCAAAAAAATGTAGTTAAATTACTAGTTGAACTACATGTAGTTCACTACTCCCCAACAGTGAATACTGGATGGTGGTGGTTCCGTTAGGGTGGCCATGTTTCCTCATAATGTTGTTGTAAAGTCATCTTGCCACGTCTCATTGTGTCATGCAGGTGAAAGAGGACCCAAAAGCGACTTAACAGAAACAGAGTTTATTTAAGTCCAAACAGGGAATAACAGAAATCCTCTAGACTTGTAGAGGGGAAATAACTGGAGAAGCGGCCACAGACTGCAGGTCGCTTCGGGTAGGCGCAGGCCGTAGTCGACAGAGACACCTGCTCACACGCAGCATCTGATGAAGGCAAAAAAACACGACAGGACAGGGCGATACACAATCACAGCAAAAACACGACAGGACAGGGCGAAACGCAATCACAGCATGGTGAAACAATACAAGGAACCGACGGGACAGGAACGGATCACAAAGGAATAAATAGGGACTCTAATCAGGGGAAAGGATCGGGAACAGGTGTGGGAAGACTAAATGATGATTAGGGGAATAGGAACAGCTGGGAGCAGGAACGGAACGATAGAGAGAAGAGAGAGCGAGAGAGTGAGAGAGGGAGGGGGAGAGAGAGGGATAGAAGGAGGGAAAGAACCAAATAAGACCAGCAGAGGGAAACGAATAGCATGGGGAGCACAGGGACAAGACATGATAATAAATGACAAACATGACAGTACCCCCCCACTCACCGAGCGCCTCCTGGCGCTCTCGAGGAGGAACACTGGCGGCAACGGAGGAAATCATAGATCAAACGGTCCAGCACGTCCCGAGAAAGAACCCAACTCCTCTCCTCAGGACCGTAACGAAAAACGATAAAAAGGGAAACTAGGGTACTACTCTAAAAAAAAAAAAAATGAGAACTAGGGACAGACTGAGACACAGCAAGGGCAGGGACAAGAACAGGAGAGATGCGATGGCAGGGAACAGACTGAGACCCAGCAAGACCAGGAGCAGAAGCAGAAAAAAATTACCAGACTTCTTCTGCGCGCAGTCTGAACACGCAGCCACGAAACGGCGCGTGTCACGCTCCTGAGTCGGCCACCAAAAGCGCTGGCGAATAGACGCAAGAGTGCCTCGAACACCGGGATGACCAGCTAACTTGGCAGAGTGAGCCCACTGAAGAACAGCCAGACGAGTGGAAACAGGAACGAAAAGGAGGTTACTAGGACAAGCGCGCGGCGACGCAGTGTGCGTGAGTGCTTGCTTAACCTGTCTTTCAATTCCCAGACTGTCAACCCGACAACACGCCCATAAGGAAGAATCCCCTCGAGATCAGTAGAAGCCACAGAAGAACTAAACAGACGGGATAAGGCATCAGGCTTGGTGTTCTTGCTACCCGGACGGTAAGAAATCACAAACTCGAAACGAGCGAAAAACAACGCCCAACGAGCTTGACGGGCATTAAGTCGTTTGGCAGAACGGATGTACTCAAGGTTCTTATGGTCTGTCCAAACGACAAAAGGAACGGTCGCCCCCTCCAACCACTGTCGCCATTCGCCTAGGGCTAAGCGGATGGCGAGCAGTTCACGGTTACCCACATCATAGTTGCGCTCAGATGGCGACAGGCGATGAGAAAAATAAGCGCAAGGATGAACCTTATCGTCAGACTGGAAGCGCTGGGATAGAATGGCTCCCACGCCTACCTCTGAAGCGTCAACCTCGACAATGAATTGTCTAGTGACGTCAGGAGTAACGAGGATAGGAGCGGACGTAAAACGTTCTTTTAGAAGATCAAAAGCTCCCTGGGCGGAACCGGACCACTTAAAACACGTCTTGACAGAAGTAAGAGCTGTGAGAGGGGCAGCAACTTGACCGAAATTACGAATGAAACGCCGATAGAAATTAGCGAAACCTAAAAAGCGCTGCAACTCGACACGTGACCTTGGAACGGGCCAATCACTGACAGCTTGGACCTTAGCGGAATCCATCTGAATGCCTTCAGCGGAAATAACGGAACCGAGAAAAGTAACGGAGGAGACATGAAAAGAGCACTTCTCAGCCTTTACGTAGAGACAATTCTCTAAAAGGCGCTGTAGAACACGTCGAACGTGCTGAACATGAATCTCGAGTGACGGAGAAAAAATCAGGATATCGTCAAGATAGACAAAAACAAAAATGTTCAGCATGTCTCTCAGAACATCATTAACTAATGCCTGAAAAACAGCTGGCGCATTGGCGAGACCGAACGGCAGAACCCGGTACTCAAAATGCCCTAACGGAGTGTTAAACGCCGTTTTCCACTCGTCCCCCTCTCTGATGCGCACGAGATGGTAAGCGTTACGAAGGTCCAACTTAGTAAAGCACCTGGCTCCCTGCAGAATCTCGAAGGCTGATGACATAAGGGGAAGCGGATAACGATTCTTAACCGTTATGTCATTCAGCCCTCGATAATCCACGCAGGGGCGCAGAGTACCGTCCTTCTTCTTAACAAAAAAGAACCCCGCCCCGGCCGGAGAAGAAGAAGGCACTATGGTACCGGCGTCAAGAGACACAGACAAATAATCCTCGAGAGCCTTACGTTCGGGAGCCGACAGAGAGTATAGTCTACCTCGAGGAGGAGTGGTCCCCGGAAGGAGATCAATACTACAATCATACGACCGGTGAGGAGGAAGGGAGTTGGCTCGGGACCGACTGAAGACCGTGCGCAGATCATGATATTCCTCCGGCACTCCTGTCAAATCGCCAGGTTCCTCCTGAGAAGTAGGGACAGAAGAAACGGGAGGGATGGCAGACATTAAACACTTCACATGACAAGAAACGTTCCAGGATAGGATAGAATTACTAGACCAATTAATAGAAGGATTATGACATTACTAGCCAGGGATGACCCAAAACAACAGGTGTAAACGGTGAACGGAAAATCAAAAAAGAAATAGTCTCACTGTGGTTACCAGATACTGTGAGGGTTAAAGGTAGTGTCTCAAATTTGATACTGGGAAGATGACTACCATCTAAGGCAAACATGGGCGTAGGCTTGTCTAACGGTCTGAAAGGAATGTTATGTTTCCGAACCCATGCTTCGTCCATGAAACAACCCTCAGCCCCAGAGTCAATCAAGGCACTGCATGTAGCACCCGAACCGGTCCAGCGTAGATGGACCGACATAGTAGTACAAGATCTAGATGAAGAGACCTGAGTAGTAGCGCTCACCAGTAGCCCTCCGCTTACTGATGGGCTCTGGCCTCTTACTGGACATGAATTAACAAAATGTCCAGCAACTCCGCAATAGAGGCACAGGCGGTTGGTGATCCTCCGTTCCCTCTCCTTAGTCGAGATGCGAATCCCTCCCAGCTGCATGGGCTCAGTCTCAAAGCCAGAGGAGGGAGATGGTTGTGATGCGGAGCAGGGAAACACCGTTGATGCGAGCTCTCTTCCACGAGCCCGGTGACGAAGATCTACCCGTCGTTCTATGCGGATGGCGAGAGCAATCAAAGAGTCCACATCTGAAGGAACCTCCCGGGAGAGAATCTCATCCTTAACCACTGCGTGGAGTCCCTCCAGAAAACGAGCGAGCAGCGCCGGCTCGTTCCACTCACTAGAGGCAGCAAGAGTGCGAAACTCAATAGAATAATCCGTTATGGACCGTTCACCTTGGCATAATGAAGCCAGGGCCCTAGAAGCCTCCCTACCAAAAACTGAACGGTCAAAAACCCGAATCATCTCCTCTTTAAAGTTCTGGAACTTGTTAGAGCAATCAGCCCTTGCCTCCCAGATAGCTGTGCCCCATTCTCGAGCCCGGCCAGTAAGGAGTGAAATGACGTAAGCAACCCGAGCTCTCTCTCTAGAGTATGTGTTGGGTTGGAGAGAGAACACAATCTCACACTGCGTGAGAAAGGAGCGGCACTCAGTGGGCTGCCCGGAGTAGCAAGGTGGGTTATTAACCCTAGGTTCTGGAGACTCGGCAGGCCAGGAAGTAACAGGTGGCACGAGACGTAGACTCTGGAACTGTCCAGAGAGGTCGGAAACCTGAGCGGCCAGGTTCTCCACGGCATGGCGAGCAGCAGACAATTCCTGCTCGTGTCTGCCGAGCATAGCTCCTTGGATCTTGACGGCAGTGTAACGAGCGTCTGAAGTCGCTGGGTCCATTCCTTGGTCGGTTCCTTCTGTCATGCAGGTGAAAGAGGACCCAAAAGCGACTTAACAGAAACAGAGTTTATTTAAGTCCAAACAGGGAATAACAGAAATCCTCTAGACTTGTAGAGGGGAAATAACTGGAGAAGCGGCCACAGACTGCAGGTCGCTTCGGGGAGGCGCAGGCCGTAGTCGACAGAGATCACAAAGGAATAAATAGGGACTCTAATCAGGGGAAAGGATCGGGAACAGGTGTGGGAAGACTAAATGATGATTAGGGGAATAGGAACAGCTGGGAGCAGGAACGGAACGATAGAGAGAAGAGAGAGCGAGAGAGTGAGAGAGGGAGGGGGAGAGAGAGGGATAGAAGGAGGGAAAGAACCAAATAAGACCAGCAGAGGGAAACGAATAGCATGGGGAGCACAGGGACAAGACATGATAATAAATGACAAACATGACA